>NC_089859.1:39709055-39791555 GCF_036373705.1 Amia ocellicauda | reverse complement strand
AGAGCTCAACAGCTCACCAGTGTTTTTTTTTCTGCCTCTGCTTCTGGGTTCTCCTCCTAGTCAACACTTAGGGAGGGCATTTATCCTCTATACCTGACGAAGTATACAATTCCCCGCAAAAGCCTTTTCTTCAGAGCCTGTAATAGGAAATAGCTAACAATATATATATATACACTCACCTAAAGGATTATTAGGAACACCTGTTCAATTTCTCATTAATGCAATGATCTAACCAACCAATCACATGGCAGTTGCTTCAATGCATTTAGGGGTGTGGTCCTGGTCAAGACAATCTCCTGAACTCCAAACTGAATGTCTGAATGGGAAAGAAAGGTGATTTAAGCAATTTTGAGCGTGGCATGGTTGTTGGTGCCAGACGGGCCGGTCTAAGTATTTCACAATCTGCTCAGTTACTGGGATTTTCACGCACAACCATTTCTAGGGTTTACAAATAATGGTGTGAAAAGGGAAAAACATCCAGTATGCGGCAGTCCTGTGGGCAAAAATGCCTTGTTGATGCTAGAGGTCAGAGGAGAATGGGCCGACTGATTCAAGCTGATAGAAGAGCAACTTTGACTGAAATAACCACTCGTTACAACCGAGGTATGCAGCAAAGCATTTGTGAAGCCACAACACGTACAACCTTGAGGCGGATGGGCTACAACAGCAGAAGACCCCACCGGGTACCACTCATCTCCACTACAAATAGGAAAAAGAGGCTACAATTTGCACAAGCTCACCACAATTGGACAGTTGAAGACTGGAAAAATGTTGCCTGGTCTGATGAGTCTCGATTTCTGTTGAGACATTCAGATGGTAGAGTCAGAATTTGGCGTAAACAGAATGAGAACATGGATCCATCATGCCTTGTTACCACTGTGCAGGCTGGTGGTGGTGGTGTAATGGTGTGGGGGATGTTTTCTTGGCACACTTTAGGCCCCTTAGTGCCAATTGGGCATCGTTTAAATGCCACGGCCTACCTGAGCATTGTTTCTGACCATGTCCATCCCTTTATGACCACCATGTACCCATCCTCTGATAGCTACTTCCAGCAGGATAATGCACCATGTCACAAAGGTCGAATCATTTCAAATTGGTTTCTTGAACATGACAATGAGTTCACTGTACTAAACTGGCCCCCACAGTCACCAGATCTCAACCCAATAGAGCATCTTTGGGATGTGGTGGAACGGGAGCTTCGTGCCCTGGATGTGCATCCCACAAATCTCCATCAACTGCAAGATGCTATCCTATCAATATGGGCCAACATTTCTAAAGAATGCTTTCAGCACCTTGTTGAATCAATGCCACGTAGAATTAAGGCAGTTCTGAAGGCGAAAGGGGGTCAAACACAGTATTAGTATGGTGTTCCTAATAATCCTTTAGGTGAGTGTATATATATATATATATATCATTAAAATAACATCAAATTGATCAGAAATACAGTGTAGACATTGTTAATGTTGTAAATGACTATTGTAGCTGGAAACGGCTGATTTGTAATGGAATATCTACATAGGCGTACAGGGGCCCGTTATCAGCAACCATCTGTGTTCCAATGGCACGTTGTGTTTGCTAATCCAAGTTTATCATTTTAAAAGGCTAATTGATCATTAGAAAACCCTTTTGCAATTATGTTAGCACAGCTGAAAACTGATGTGCTGATTAAAGAAGCTTTAAAACTGGCCTTCGTTAGACTAGTTGAGTATCTGGAGCATCAGCAAATGGGGGTTCGATTACAGGCTCAAAATGACCAGAAACAAATAACTTTCTTCTGAAACTCGTCAATCTGTTCCTGTTCTGAGAAATGAAGGCTATTCTATGCGAGAAATTGCCAAGAACTGAAGATCTCGTACAACGCTGTGTACTACTCCCTTCACAGAACAGCGCAAACTGGCTCTAGCCAGAATAGAAAGAGGAGTGGGAGGCCCCAGTGCACAACTGAGCAAGAGGACAAATATATTATAGTGTCTAGTTTGAGAAACAGACGCCTCACAGGTCCTCAACTGGCAGCTTCATTAAATAGAACCCGCAAAACACCAGTCTCACCGTCAACAGTGAAGAGGTGACTCTGGGATGCTGGCCTTCTAGGCAGAGTTGCAAAGAAAAAGGCATATCTCAGTCTGGCCAATAAAAAGAAAAGATTAAGATGGGCAAAAGAACACCGACACTGGACAGAGGAAGATTGGAAAAACATGTTATGGACAGACAAATCTAAGTTTGAGGTGTTCGGATCACAAAGAAGAACATTTGTGAGACGCAGACCAAATTAAAAGATGCTGGAGGAGTGCTTGATGCCATCTGTCAAGCATGGTGGAGGCAATGTGATGGTCTGGGGGAGCTTTGGTGGTGGTAAAGTTCATTGTGCTATATTCCTATTCAAACTAATTTCATGTATGTTTTCATGGAGAACAAGGACATTTCTAAGTGACCCCAAACCTTTGAACAGTACTGTGTGTATATGTTTGTGTACAGTACTGTGTGTGTATATATATATATATATATATATATATACCATACCATATATTATATTATAATTATCTTGAAAGTATTTCCATATATATATATATATGGAAATACTTTCAAGATAACATTTCATTTTTCATGGTATTTGTCAGAGAAACAGAGCTGGTGCTGTTTCCACCTCAAATAAATACACATTTACAAAAATATATATGAACTGCTACAAAGCGCTAATTCTATAATGTCATGAGTTTTGGAATCATCCATTTTCATAGAGCTTTAAATGACATTTAAATTAGTAATTTTACAAAGCTTCATAGGCTGTCTGTTTTTGTTTTTTTTTAATCTGGTAATATATGTAAAAGTCACAGGTTTCTCCCTTCTGTGAATTTGTTCTATTTAACTTAACATGCTAATGTAGCAATACTCCCTTCCTGTATTGTCCTGTAGGCATCTGAGAAAACTTGTGAATGCTTGCTTTTAAGCAGTTCATGGATTTGATTCCCTGTTTAATGTTTTCTTCGCTTGGTAAACACTTTTTCAAAAAAGTAGGGATTTCCTTGACTGCTTCATTTATCTGTTGTGACGCTTAATAAAAAAAGGTTAGTTCGGTTCATGAAGCGGGCTCTTCTATTTTCAAATTTCAACTTATGTACAGAACATCTATTTGTGTACTACAGTCTTGGAACATCTATTTGCATATCATTATTCTCCCAGTTATATGTTTTACTTTTTAAAGAAAGTTACAATTCCCTCTGTTTTCTGTCAAGCACTACATACCGAAGAAGAAAGTATGCTATCACACTGATTAGATGTAATTCTTGTTAAAAGACAATCATAAAAGCTCAGAACTACTTAGATACAATTCTGTAGCTGCATGTCACAGTGGACCCTTCCTGCCAGCTCCATCATCATTCTTAAAATTCACACTGCAAACAAGTACAGTATATGACAAGAAAAGGACAGTGCGAATGTAAACCATAGCCTGAACAAGATATTTTGGAAATGTCATTTTTGGTAATTCTCATATTTCCAATGTCAAAATTATTTGGACACACATCCCAATAGGCCATATACATAAAATGTTTACATTTGCACTATACATAATTTGTATAAAACATTACAAATCTCTTTAAGATTCAAAGTATACTACTGTGTCAGTTCTCTGCAATACATGTCACTCTTCCTTAGCTTTACATGTAATAGAAGTGAGCTTCATAGTAGTGTACTTACCTGGATTTGTTTTCACTTCATAGGAGAAGCATATCATTTTCTGATAGGGTTGTTTCTAAGTATGGTTGCTTGCCCCCAAATTGAGGCCATCTTGAGATTTGTGAATTCCTATCTGGGAAAATGTAATTATTTCCCTAAGTAGATCTCCCTCACAGTGTTTCAATAGAATATGTATAAGAACACTGCTGTATTGGCAAACTTTTTTTTAATGAAGATTTCGAAAAGCTTTCTTATTCACTACTTTCCAATTGAACTCAACTATAATGCCATAGGTTTCTATCCCACTACCACACAGCTTAAGACATTAGGAAGTTCTTCTGTGTCTCCAGTGGAATCCAAGTTAATATTAATAAGTGAGAATGTCAGCTTCAAAGTCCTACTCACCATTACTGTAAAAGGTTAAAAATCCATGCACATTTTAAACAGTTTCTTGTAATACCTTACTGCCTTGTAAGCTTGCTACTGTGTGTTATTGTAATTTAGATATTGGGAGAATATGTTACAAACATTAAAATTCTGATCCAGTGCAATATTATTGCTGACCTTGGAAATGCAAGACTACTGGTCTGTGGTCAGACGCATTAAATACTTGGTAACACATCCATGGTTTGTTCACACTACAGCTCACATTAGGATATATTAAGTTCACATAGATTTCATGTTTTCATTTTTAAACAGTGTAATAAAACATATGCATTAGTCTTTGTGTGCTTTTTGTGAAGTACACAAATTCTGGAATTCTAAATTTTGCAGCTATCTGGAAATATTACTGAAATCATACCAGAAAGAAAAAATATACAATCAGGTTATGCAAAGGGTTTATTACCAATTAAGTTGTTCTCAAAAACAGACTAGAGTATAAGCTTGCTTCCACCCCACACAAGTTTAAAAAAATCTTTCTCAACCGGGTTCCCAATGCATTGCAGCTTGATCTAGTTTTAAAAACTGCAGGCTCCCTGTGCCCATTGCACTGTTCAAGTCGAAAAACAATGGTATATCATATTTATAAACCACACGTTCAGTCATTACAAAATAGGTAAAACGCATTAAAAAAGAAAAACAGCATCTGGTTTTGGCTTATATACAAAGCCTACAGAGCATAAAACCTGAAATGGATCCAACTGCTATGAAACTGAAGTCTTATTTTCTTATCTGATGTAACTTAACAGTTAACATGGAAGTCTTGCAGGACATACGGTACATTCAGCGTTAGATATACTCCAAGTAAGAAATTTGATAATTGTGAAATGCTATGAAATTACTTTGACATGGCAAGGTGGAAAATGAACCCTGCTTATTATGTTTGATTTCTCTGAATGATCTGCTGTTTCCTTCTCCAGAAGTCACAGTAAACAGTTTCCCTACCATTTAATACACAGGTTAAGTGTAGTTGCAGGCTATTATACATCATTAGAGTAAGTAATATTCAGCTATGAAAGAAAGATGGAAGCTTTTCACTTGTAGCCACTCGGACATTTCATTTGTCATCCAGCTTGCTGCAGTAGAAATTAGTTGTGGCAGGCATGAAATAATGTATTGCCTGGCACCCTGAAATTAAGCAATGAATCACACCATTTTGGCTGATTAGAGCTAATACATTTTTTCCTGATGACATATTTTGTAAAACAATGCAGTTTATTTAAAAGTTCACCCATCGTGGCCCAGTCATTTCTCACTGCAACCTGGAAGCCAGCATCTGCACTGTACTTTGCATAGGTTATTTATAGATACATTTACTTCTAATACTTGGAGTTGTCAGTGTAAAATGAGTTGTTAGGCCTCTCGCACACATTTATGTATAAAAAAATATTAACTTTTTAGAATTCCTTCCAGCTCTGTTGAAGACTGTTACCCAGGCTAACTGACTCAATGCGGGTTGACGGATTGAGGGTGCTGTACATAATAATCGAGTGAGCAGAGGCCATTGGATTGCGCCGGAGGGCCTAGCACTCCATATCTGGTCAATAACAAATTTATTACTAATCAGATTCAATAAACAAAAAACAGCCTTTGAATGGAATGCATTTATTTGTATTTGTCAGGTAGAAAGCTCTGGCATGAAAAATGAAAGCAGTGGGCAGTGGTGGCTGAGTTAGGCTAAAGAAAGCATAGAGTGATGCATTTGTAAGTGAATAAGGCAGGCAGTCCTTGACCAACAAGTTGGTATTTTTTGTTTGTAGTTGTTTTGGTGGTTTTGTGGTTTTCTTCCCCCTCAAAGGAGTTTTTTTTTTTTTTTTTTTTTTGGCTGTATGTGAGATGATAAAAAATAAATATATAGTTTTCATTTTATTTTCTAGCCTTATGTCAGCCTTTTTTTCCTTTTAATTAATTTTAATTTTAATTTGCAGAATAAGAAAATGGGAAAAATGTGTCAAGCTTAATAAAGCAGCTGACAAGCTTTACATATCATACGTATCAACTCTAGATTAAGAATGTTTGTTCTGTCTGTTTCATAAATACTTTCATTATACACTCCCCTAAAGGATTATTAGGAACACCTGTTCAATTTCTCATGAATGCAATTATCTAACCAACCAATCCACTCCCCTAAAGGATTATTAGGAACACCTGTTCAATTTCTCATGAATGCAATTATCTAACCAACCAATCACATGGCAGTTGCTTCAATGCATTTAGGGGTGTGGTCCTGGTCAAGACAATCTCCTGAACTCCAAACTGAATGTCTGAATGGGAAAGAAAGGTGATTTAAGCAATTTTGAGCGTGGCATGGTTGTTGGTGCCAGACGGGCCGGTCTGAGTATTTCACAATCTGCTCAGTTACTGGGATTTTCACGCACAACCATTTCTAGGGTTTACAAAGAATGGTGTGAAAAGGGAAAAACATCCAGTATGCGGCAGTCCTGTGGGCAAAAATGCCTTGTTGATGCTAGAGGTCAGATATGCAGCAAAGCATTTGTGAAGCCACAACACGTACAACCTTGAGGCGGATGGGCTACAACAGCAGAAGACCCCACCGGGTACCACTCATCTCCACTACAAATAGGAAAAAGAGGCTACAATTTGCACAAGCTCACCAAAATTGGACAGCTGAAGACTGGAAAAATGTTGCCTGGTCTGATGAGTCTCGATTTCTGTTGAGACATTCAGATGGTAGAGTCAGAATTTGGCGTAAACAGAATGAGAACATGGATCCATCATGCCTTGTTACCACTGTGCAGGCTGGTGGTGGTGGTGTAATGGTGTGGGGGATGTTTTCTTGGCACACTTTAGGCCCCTTAGTGCCAATTGGGCATCGTTTAAATGCCACGGCCTACCTGAGCATTGTTTCTGACCATGTCCATCCCTTTATGACCACCATGTACCCATCCTCTGATGGCTACTTCCAGCAGGATAATGCACCATGTCACAAAGGACGAATCATTTCAAATTGGTTTCTTGAACATGACAATGAGTTCACTGTACTAAACTGGCCCCCACAGTCACCAGATCTCAACCCAATAGAGCATCTTTGGGATGTGGTGGAACAGGAGCTTCGTGCCCTGGATGTGCATCCCACAAATCTCCATCAACTGCAAGATGCTATCCTATCAATATGGGCCAACATTTCTAAAGAATGCTTTCAGCACCTTGTTGAATCAATGCCACGTAGAATTAAGGCAGTTCTGAAGGCGAAAGGGGGTCAAACACAGTATTAGTATGGTGTTCCTAATAATCCTTTAGGTGAGTGTATATATATATATATATATATATATATATATATATATATGAGCTCTGAATGCTATTTTACAACCTGATAATTGTATTTGTTAGCCTCTTTGAGTAACAGATATTGTATGTCTCAGTTAATTCCTTCAGGTATTTCTTGAACTTAGGGCTTTTTTGGCTGCTCCCCAAGTGTGCCACCTGCCCGTGCATCACATCTTAAAGACAGAACAAAATGACATTGTGATTCATTCTCAAAAAAAAAAACTCTCCACATGGCTTCTTGGCAAATTTTAGTTGATACCTCCAGTGCGAATGTGTTTTACAGCTCTGCTTAACTGTAAATACATGATAATTTAATTCACAGCATGACTAACAAGCAGTTTCAATGTTCATGACAAGAAAGAAGTACCTGAAAGAAGGGTTATGAACACCATTCTATTGTATTACTGTTTTTTACTGTATTTTATTTTAATGATATGTGTGCTAGATTTGGATGTCTCACACTTCTCACAAAACTTTATCTTGCATGCAGCTTCTAGTATTGATTAATACGGCTGCCTATTGTTTTTTTGTTTGTTTGTTGTTTTCTTTGTACCGATTCCTACTGGATTATTCACTAGGCACCTGTATGACTTTACATGTCCTAAACTCACAGACTCATTGTAGAGCTTTTGTGTTTGTTTGTTTTAATTAGAAGCTTTATCTTTTTCATGCGTTACTAAGTAGTTTTTGCTGTGTTGCCATGGTTGACTGCAGAACGTTGATTGTTAAAGCATTCAGTTCCTGCAGCTATGAGCTCTGCCACTCTGCTCAGCCCTGATTTTGAATATTTTTGTGTATCTGTTTCAGACCACATGGGCTTTGTCCCTTGTATCCAGGACATGTGCCATAACAATACTGTGTGCAACTTGTGTCAGAAAACAAGACCGCTAGAGATTAACTTGAACAAGCTGCTGAATGTACAGTGTGTGAAAATGTATAATCTGAGTATGAATATTGCTGAAGCTTCAGGCAAATAGTCACGTATAAATAATGTGGGTTAGCTCATTTCTGCTAGGTGGAAGAACATGAACGTTAATAAGGAAATAGATCAGTCTCTGTTACAGTTTTTAGAATATATTAACAGTAGTGGTGTGTTGAACCTTCTGGAATCTAATTGTTCTTTAAATGCTGCTTTTACAGTGTAAAAAGGTGATAAGTGTGATCCATAGTTTTTAGATCAAAGTGCTGAACAAATAAAATAAAACAATAAAACAACTATGCATTTAAAATTGATGAAGACATGTTTTTATGTCATATTGTTTGTCAACTATCAATTATTGTTCTCAGGCTTCTGGAACATATTTGGTTGAAAGGAAGAAATTATGGATGAGGAATATACAACAGCAGGAAGTTTTTTTATATATATATATATATATATATATATATATATATATATATATATATATATATATATCATGGCATATCATAGTTATTTCAGAAATTTCTGTTACTGCTTAGTAATACTGGAAGTAAGTCATTTTCACTACTATTAGAATTTTATCAAGTACTATTACACCCTTGAAACAGGCACATTTTAATGTCAGCTTTAATAAAATATTCCCAGCTAACTTCCAAGAGTAATAAAGGAAAGTCCAGCTTCATGAGGGTGGCATCAAGGGCATTCAAGATGTATTATGCCTCTTGAAGCTGAAATGCAATTAAAAAAAACTATTTTTATTAATTTAAAATACAAAAAATGAATTAGATATACTGAGTACACACTTTACAGAAATAATTATAGGCTTAATATATCCAGGTTTTATTTTATTTTTTATTTCATTTTTAATGGCAAAACATTTTTTTTTTTTTTTTGGGTGAGAGATTTATCTTTATTAATTTCAGTTTACAAGCAAAATCTCTAGTACTGGTAAAATATCATCAAGCCATACTTTAGCATTTGCAAATAAAATGGCATTTGAAGCAACCTAACGCAAACACTGGAGTGGAATACCAGTATTCATACCTGTGTAATATTTACTTAATAGTTATGTTACCTTTCTGCTTTCTCATGAATTTCTGCCTTAGCAGCTCTTGCATTTACTGTCTCCCTAGGATCATAATTCTCCTGTTTTCATTTCCTTTTTGATGCAAATTAAGCAGGACTTTCATAGATGATTGCGATTATGATAAATTATATTATTGTTCAGATCTTGTCATACTTGTGATAGAATAGGAAATGCAAGATTGCGGAGTGAAATGG
Source organism: Amia ocellicauda (assembly GCF_036373705.1). Lineage (NCBI taxonomy): Eukaryota > Metazoa > Chordata > Actinopteri > Amiiformes > Amiidae > Amia > Amia ocellicauda. The sequence continues at coordinate 39,781,951 of NC_089859.1, read as the reverse complement.
ATTGAAATAGACCAGATTTTCCTGCTCAAGAGAAACACTGTAAATATGTGTATATGTAAATATATAGATAGATATATGAAAATATTATATGTGCACCTTTGCAGAATTCCTCAAGATGAATGGTTAGAAGTGGGAGGGTTTTGTTGTAACATATCTTGGTCAGGCCCTCTGCAGTAGGATTCCCAAGGTCAGGGATAGGAAGAAGGTGAAGAAGATGAAGTGGCAGCTGACTGTGCTGTTTTTGCTCTGTGGACAAATTATATCTATAGCTATCTATCTGTCTATCTATCTATCTATCTATCTATATATCTATCTATCTATCTATTTACATATATACACACACACACATATGCAGCTTACTTCATAGACCGTATTTTCTACAACTATGGATTTAATTATCTATCTAGTGCAAAAAAGACAATGTGGGGATACAAACTAAGCAAAGCAGGTGTCTTGCTTCAAAGAGGCCTAAGATGGAGGCCATGACAAGTCCAGCCTGAATTACCAGTTCACCCCAGTAGAGGGTGTCCCCACGTGGTCAGGAAAGATAGAAAGATAGAAGCAGATCTGCCAGGCTGTGCTGTGCTGTGTCTGGCCTACAGATAGACAACAACAGCAGTTATAAGCTTGGCAGCCCCATTCCACCTCATACCTGAGAAACCAGGATTTGTTGATTGTAAATACTCTCTTGAACATAACTAACTGACACTTAGTGACAAACTTTAATTTGTAGACCAAAGTGTTGCACACACTTGGTTACACTTTGTTGAAAACCAAAGCAAGGACAGGGAGTGGTATTTATTAGCCCACCAGATGAAGGCTAGTGTTTTGAAAGTCCTGCTTATGTAGTATTGTTATCCTCATAAAATAATAACATTAATAATAATAAAAACAAAAACAGTTTTAAGGTATTTCTCAGGTCAGACGTTATACAGATAGTTGGAGTGTACTGTTCCAAGGTGTCAGCTGATACCAAAAGCATTTCTACTATGTTGGGCCTTTGCCTACAGCCACCTAATTGCTGCTTAGGAAATAAGAAAAGGAATTGCTTATATAATTCTTCGGATCGTCTTTGGCAGCATCAGGGCCAAGGCATCAATCAGTCCATCTGGGTAAAATCACAAGCTGACTCCAATATTGCTAAATATTTATACTGTCAAATACACACAGACATCCAGATGAAAAGAGGCATTCATTAGGAATTCTCCTGCTTGTCAGCTTAAAGATGTAGATTAGAGCAAAACCTCCCACTACGGTACTGAGAGTGTTCAGAAAATTCTATATTTAGCCATTCTGAGTGATAAATATCATCATATTGCCTCATTTAGGTAAATAGAGAATAAATATTGTCAGAATGATCTAGAGGTAATATAAACAGATCTGTGTTCTAGCGTGTTTTAGCAAGGTAAGTTCTGGGACATTGATGTGCTTGATTTCATCTCAGTCTTAACCCTTCTCATTCAGTATAGAACTGAATTTCACTCGTATTTAATTACCTACAAAAACACAGCTAAACATTCTATTCATTTCTCTTCTGCTTTGCCATATCACATTACTGTGTTTATTGTGTTTCCCAGAGGGTTCCACAGTTTTCTGCGAACTGTACATGTCAGTATTGTAGTATTCCACAGTTTTACAACATTTGTTGAGGTAACATAAGTGTTGAACAAGAAAGCTTACTGTATCTGGGGAACAAAAAAAGTGATCCCACTGATGTTCCCAAGGGCTTTGGGGAGGGTAAAGCATCTGTGGGAAACTTGTCTTCACACTTCACTGCTAACCCTAGACACCCAGGGGTTAAGCTCAGTCCTCTAGGTCTCACTAACATGGCATCTGTGTCAGCGTAGAACAGTATCCAGTGAACCAATGTGTTCAATGTGACCTCCTCCTTCTCCTTTACTCATACGTACACTGTTGTACCAAAGGTATATGGAAAACCCCAACATAAAAAAAGTTAGTTTTTCACGATATATTTAATATGGTGTAGGACCACCCTTGATATTAAAGGTTGCTGCAGTCCTGGAAGAGAATCTTTTCTTCATATCTTAAATGAGTACTCTACCATTTGTCATTACATTCTTCTACTTGCAATGTACAGTTTAAAATCTCTGCCTCTATTTCCCCACCTTTTCCTTCCAATTTGGAATTTCCAATTCCTGAACTTGGCTCACCACTAAAACCTCCCTGTTTTTTTAAGCAGGATAAGACAAAGCACATGTCCTTTGACATGCACACTGTAAAAGCAATGTCATATTTTCCGCACTGCAAACTCAGGATGCCTACTGCTCATGCATCAAATCATTTAATGTGATACAGATGAAACAACCAACATCCCGAACCTGCAGACACCTGAGAGACCACGGGGTCACTCAACTATAGGTCATTCCCAGACAGAATTGACCCAGACTCACCAAAGCCAGCAATGGCACAGTCAGGATTTGAGACCATATTGCTCTCATGCATTTAATTTAGTTTAAACCAGACATCCAGTTTGTCCAAACCACACATTTTACCATTCATGTATGTCCACTATTCTAGCATGTCCCATGTTCATCTGTAGACTTCTAGAATTCTTCACAATCTAACACATTGCCATAAGTCTAATATGGCAATCAGCTACCATTCTACTTTGAAATGATTTCTGCACTAATCCACATGCAAGAAGTTACAGTGGCTCTCAAAAGTATTCACCCCCTTGGACTTTTCCACATGTCATTGTGTTACAACATGAAATCAGAATGGATTTAATCAGGAGTTTTTGCCACTGATCAACACAGAAAATGTCCAAAATGTCAAAGTGAAAAAAATAATCTGCAAATTGTTCTAAATTAATTAAATCCATTATGATTTCATGTTGTAACACAATAAAATGTGGAAAAGTCCTAGGGACATGAAGACTTTTGAGAGCCACTGTATATGTGTGTGTATATGCATATATATATATATATATATATATATATATATATATATATATATATATATATATATATATATATATATATATATATAGTATTAGTAGTAGTAGTATATGTTTAGTAATTGATGTGCTCTCTGTCTTCTCTGTTCTAAAATAATGTAGGAATGGCCACATGACAAAACATTGATTAATTCTTGACTAACTACAATACCATGAAGTGTAAGCTTCATTATTTACTTCAGATTTAATTGTGTAAGTGGAAAAAAATGCCTTCCCCCTGTGTGCAACTTCTGCAGTTCTTTATCCTCAGAGAAATCAGAAATGTTTCACTCCATGTTGAAAAGATTACGTATTTTTAATAAAATGTTAGATGTAGCCATAGATCTGTAAGGATGTTAAATTCAATAATTTTCAAATGAGCAGGTTTGTGAAACCCAGACAATGATCATTCATTTTAAGGCTTGTTTGTTTTAGTTTTTTTTTTTTATCATGCAGTGTCCTTTTACTTTTTTGACCATATACTGTTTTATAATTATTCTCAGAAATAGATGTTCATGGTAAAAAAGCAAACAAACAAGTAATTTGTTTTTGTTTCAGCTTTCACACAGAATTACAAAATAAAGCTGATTGCTCATTGCCTATTCTGCTTTAACAGACTAAACTGTTGAAATCTTATCACACCTCCCATCTTAGTTATAGTTGTCCTTAAATGATTTCCCCACCCACTAGTCCAACAAAAGATGTCCCCATAATGTTTATTGCAATCAGATAATTTTATATTATTTGTACAAAGATTATTATTATTATTATTATTATTAGTAGTAGTAGTAGTAGTAGTAGTAGTAGTAGTAGTAGTAGTAGTAGTTTTCTCTGAATTAGGATGCACTGATGATTACACAAAATATTCAAAAAACCTGCTCAGATGCTGTTCTAACAGGCTGATAGTAAAAAATAGACTAAAATGAAATAAGGCCAAATATACAAAGCAGTACATGTGGGAACAAACAGATAATACTGATAGTTTAAAATAAACATCTTGATTCTTTGTTTTATTTTCACCTATGAATACAGCATATGTATCCAGCTGAAATGTACTGAGTAACAGTTTTTACATGGCTGTAAACACTGACTAAGGAATAAAAATTTTTTGGTTAATTACACAAGATAATTTAATTTTGATTAATAATTAGCATCTCTTTTCCTAACTAAATATCCATAATTAATCAACAAATCATAGAGAGGGAAGACTAATTAACTTCAAACCAAAATCTGACCAGTAAATCCATATAACAATCTGACATTGCTAATTACTGAAGTAATCAAAGTTACACCTCATGGGATTTGATAGAGGGATTTGTAAATGTAACAGAGCAAGCCATTCCTTTACGTTTCTGTGATGACTCAATTTATTAATCCAAAGAAGGAAAGCATACAATAAAAAGGTTTTGTGGTTTTTTTTAAATGGTGAAGGCTGTTTTAAGGCTCCTCCTCCCTCCCCCAACCTCCGTCCCCCACCCTGAAAAAGGCAGAATTGTCAGTTATCATTAAATTGTTATTATTGTTTACAGAAATTAACTTCTATAGCTGTGGAATTCTAATTTACAACAATATTTTTTCGTTGGGTTTGTTTTATATGAAAATAAATCAACACCAGCAGTGGTTAAGTGCAAAAAACGGTTTTACTCTGCTAGCAAACTGGTAAGATAAGTTTGAGTGCTGCTTCGCTAAGCATTTTCTTTTTCTTAAGTTTGTGAAACTATCAATGACAATGTGTGTTATCTGTAAATATTTACTACTTACAAATGATAGACATTAAAACTAGAACTGAAGCTGGACTGTTTATATTTAACATTTGATAAGCATTTCTGACCAAGTAGAGACTTGACTTGCTAAACCCAGTGACCCATCAGTGCACATCACCAGAGCTACTTGTACTGTGAAACTGAACTGAATGGGCTTCTATTTTGTCTTCTAACTCAGCTATGTTTCAACTTAATTAAACACCATACTGAACTAATTCTATGCTTCTGTAGGTGATTTATCTTCTGAAATGGTGGAGATTTCAAGTTACTACAGATTTATAGGGAACTTAAAATATCCACCTGTAATTCAAAAGCTCTGATTAGGCAGTATAGATAGTACATAACTGAGAGCTTATACAGAACCATCAACAAAGGACACTGGGGTGCTCTGGACCAGAGTTGAAAACCCTTTGACATAAAGTATTCATTGTCTCAAGCTAATCCAGTTGCAATTGGCACAAAACTGATTGGTGTACATGGAGAGTGGCTGGCCAGTATATCTGTACGGCAGCAATTGTCATTGGTGGGACATTTCTGGATACTGTGTGCATGTAGTAGGAGTCACATCACCCTGTGACAGTTTTATCTGTTGTAACGGAGGAACATTACCACCAAGAAAAACAAAACCAAAACACTATACATCAGATTTGTTGCTGAACTGACATTCTCTGCAACTTTGACATAAAGTTAATAAATAAAGGCAGCTAACCTAGCTTATGTGTTTATGTTAAGCACATCTTTTTTTTGCAAAATAATCAGTCCTTTTCCCAGAAACCATTCCAGTTATTTATGGAACCCAGCCCATCTTGTAAACACTAGCTAGCCAAACCAATTATTAATGGCCCAAATTTTGCTGTAATGCTCATCTTCTCTGACAGCAACTGGTAATAAAGCAAACAGAATTAATTTGTAGCTTTTGTAACTAGAACACTCATGCAGATGAGATCAATCTGAAACTCACTATTCATTTGTGTTTCATCACATTGCCAAAAAATTATAGGCAGATTTCAATGTATTTTCTTATATATCATCTCAAAACATTGAGGTAACCTATATAACACTTATTAAATATATCCACAATAATGCTACATCAACAGTCCAAATCCACCAAGACACCGACAAGATTAAGATTGTCAAAGGAGTGCATCAATCACTCAAGAAATGTTTCAAGACAAATCTTGAAGAAGTGTTCAGGACTTTGGACTAGGAAGAAAAAGGAATCACATTAAACTGAGCATATTTGAACTTATGATTTATGAAGAATATTACATGAAGTAGTCAAAAGTTGTGTGTACTTTGGAAAACAAGTAAGTGCAGATTGCGGTATTATGGAAGAATTCAAAAGAATTGTGAAAATGGGATGGAGTACATCTGGACGAAACAGCACACTGTAAAAAGGATATTTCCCTATTTGCCTGAAGAGAAAAGTATTTGATCAGTGCATACTACCAGTGCTCACAAATGGCTGTGGTCACTAAACACAAATGTTACAGAAACTGAGAACGACACAAAGCATGGAAAGATGTGTGCTGGGATTAACAAGAAAACAGAAAAATAAATGAATGAACCAGAGAAATAATGAGTGAAAATGTTAAAATGGTCTGGACACATTTCAAGAAGAACAATCAAAGATGGACAAAGGAAGATATTGAATGGATCCAAAGAGATGAAAAAATACCTAGAAGATGACCACATAAAAGATTGGATGAAAGGAAGATGAAACTGGGAACATGAACTTTTGCAGGCAACAGGGAGCTATAGATTGAATCAAGTGGAAACATCTTGGGAAGGCCTTCATCCAGCACTACACTGATACAGACTGCTGCTGATGATTTATAATATACACATACACAGGCACACACACATTTAAAAATATAAAGAAATACACACACATTAGTTTTAGTTCACAACAATGTGTCGAGTGAAATGTAGCAAATCTTATGAAGCAGTCCTGTTCTACATATATGGAACTGCATTAAAGGGAGCGTTTGTTGTTTTTAATATGAAACCATTTTTGTAGCTGATTTTGATTTGGATAATTTCTTCAGTTTCATGTTATGAATACAAGATACTATCATTGGCAATAATTATATTCTCTAATAATGTAACCAATTTTTGGGGGGCATGGATACACATCCTCATTCTTCAAATCACTGAGAAAATACAATATTTGTTGGAAGAGATTAACTGATTTATAAATAGAATATCGACCAAAGTCCTACTGTTAAAGAGATAGTTTCCTTATTACACAAGAAAAGTTCCTAGGAATCACATTCCAATGTTGTGCCCACAGAAGTGCTTGGACAATTGCTGCCCCTTGAGGAATCCTGGTTACATGTATAAAAATAATGGCATTGATCAATGTCTCAGGGTATATCTTTCCATTAATGCATATGTCTGAATTTCTTTCAAAAAATCATGTTCTACTTGTTCTAATTGAATAAGGACATATACTATTGAATAGAATGCATAGCTGCAAACAAAAGTATTATAGCTCTGGTACCACAATATGTCTTCTCCTGAATATATGCAATTAAGTTTGTCAAGAAAGGTGTGGCTTTTTCAGTGAATATAGATATTGCACAGTGAAAGTCATTTACTTTCAAAACTGGTTTATAGTTTAATCTTTTTTTGTTTCTTTGTTCTTTAGTTGTATTATACAGCATTATGAAATTTGTGTCCTGGGATAACTGCATGAAATCTCAATTTATACTTTAAAGTCGCCTATTGTGTAACAATTTTTAATCAATTTAATACACAATCACAAGCTAGGTTTACATTCAGCTGTAGATCATGACGTTACCACACACTTGTCATGAGACAATGACATATGTTACACATTCTAATTACTACCAGGGAAATTATTTGATTAAGGTACATGAACCAAAGCATCATTTCACGCTCATACACTTGAAGAACAAGCAAAAATACTTATTTCCCATTTGCAAAGGTCTTCACAAAGATCAAACACAATACAGATTCAAATATAATTGAAAGGATGTCAAAGTCAAGCATTATTAAAGGAATGCCTGTATTATGCATTTTCTACAATGATACATTCAGAATGCCTTTGCAAAGCATAGTTATTTGTTAACTATGAAGATGTGAAAGTTGTTGTCGTTCACATTAAATACGATTAGAAGCACATTTCCAAACAGGAAACTCTTTATTTATTCTGTATTATATGGCCATGTCACAAAAAGGTACTGATGATCAATTAGAAAAGCTTTGAAGAGCTTTGATTGTTTATGATAAAGCTTCATTGGAAATTAGTTCAATTCCACAGAATTTAGCCATTGCTTTTTTAGAAAACATATGGTAAATAGTGCAAGATTTATCATACTTTATTTTCATACTTTTGTTTGTTTTTCCTTGAGGAGTTATTTAAACCATTCTATGAAACTGTTCAGTGGGACAGCTGAATGGAATCAGGGATATAGTAAAGCCTACAAAAGTAAACATGGCAATATAATGGCAAATTGTACACAGTCACAGTCATCCAAGTGTCCTGATGAGCAGCATTCTTAATAGACTGATACCTTACTGAATTCACAGACAGCCTTGTCTCACTAGAGATATTCATACCTGCTGATACTGAGAGGTGAAAATGAGTGAGGCTCTTAAATTAAAGCGAGGGGAGGGCTACCCCAACAAATCTATTCTCATTAAATTCATTGGTTGAATTTAAACGTGTATTCTCATAAGCTTCTGGCTTCTCCCTATGTTCTAAAGTCCAATATACTCCATGGTAGTGAGCTAAGGTTTTGTCATTTAGCGGCAAATAACATTCCTTTGAAAAACTGGTGGAATACCTGAGAAGTCAAGCAAACAATTCTAGCAATGACAACAAAATACTTTAGTTACTCTCCTTGTACACTGTATGGACAGCAGCTCTCAATCTGCCATAAGCCATTAAAAGTGAATCAAAACAGAAATAAGTAATTTCACAGAAACATTATTGAAACTTTCTTTATCCAGATTTGTTTATCCTCTTCAATGTTATAATTATTTAATTTTATATGAGCCCCATACATTTAGTAAATGTATAAACTACAGTTATTTATTCTGCTGAAACCCAACTGGCACTTAAATTGAGTGATAATAAACTACGTATTATGCTATTTGAAGTCTAAACCACAGTGAAAACAGTAAGAATATAAAATCATTTTAAGAAACATTTTGCATGATGTTATTCATTTCACTTTAGACACAGCTTCACATCTCATACAATATTCATCAGTCTGGTAACTTCTAAGATTGGAAAGAAAGGTGATTTAACAATTTAACACCTGAGGTTAAAGAACTTTGCTCACATTCACCTGTGAAATATATGTGTGTTAAAATCTTATATTATAATTAATATTCAAACTACAATGAAAAAAATCTAACTGAAAGCCTGTTATATGCATGTTAATTTATTTTTAATTGTTGGCGCAATTACAGTTAAGAGCAATTAAGAGCTACTATACACACAACAGTTAACTATATTACTTAGAAGAACATGACTGAATTAAATGATAGCTATACTAAACTTATTAACTACAATATTATAACATGTGCTTTCATATTTACAGTGTGCAATTTAAAGTGTATTTTGGTGTATATACCTATTGTGAGCTGCTTCATAGTTTTTTCTGTATATATACATATTGTTACACAGTGTGGGGTTTGGGTCATAGATCACTGATATTTCCTGGCCAGAATGCTTCTTATGGTCTTTTTACATTGGATGCATTGCGTAAAAACCTCCGCATCAAGATTTTGTTGATGCCATCAATTTGCTTTCATACTGAACACATTCAATAATAGAGCACAAGAAACGGCAAACCTGTTTTTGTGGAGATAGTTGACAGTGAAAATAAAATCCAGAAAAAGAAAAATACATATAAATTAAGCATTATCCAGTTTGTGGAAATTAACACTTATCTTCCTCTTCATTTGCAAATTATGATTTTTATTGTTGATGTTTGTTGTCATGGCAATGCGGCTATGAGCTGGAATGTGATTGGTTAGATTAAAAAAAGACCTCCCGATGCAAACAATAAAAAAGGTCTCAGTCTATTTTTGCTGCTGTTGGTTTTACGTGACCAGTGTGAAAGTGGCCATAGGAAGAATTGTATTCATGAAAAAGGTTACATCGGACTTTCACACCTTGACACGTCCAGTGTGAAAGGACCTTGCAGCTGTAAATAAGGAAAAATTACATAGCCTATAAACCTCAGCATGTTTTTGTAGTTCTCCTAGGTCAGCTGACCTACACGCTCAGGGACAAAGATCAGCTGACAAAGTATTGAGTCTGCTCAAGGTTTTGGTTCTACAAAACCACGTGGAGAAAGGACAAAGAACGGTGAAAGGGAAAGGAGAGAAGACAAAGGACAAATGCTAAAAAAGTTGATTGTAAAAATAACATGCTACTTTATAAGTAGTTGTATCTCCTGATTAACAACCTCACACTACTATCTATCCATTTACTAATATTATTATTATTATTATTATTATTATTATTATTATTATTATTATTATTATTTATTTCTTAGCAGACACCCTAGTCCAGGGCGACTTACGACATCAACTCCAATTCTTCGATAGTAACACGCCACCAAGAAACATTCCTCCTCTTTGTTTTTCTCCCAACTTACTTTTATAAATGAAGAAGGCAATTAGTGAAAAAAAAAAAAGACTGACAAGTGTCTTCTGCAGGTGATTGGCCACGTAAAATAAACGATTGACAAGCATTTCCTGCAAAGCTATACCCATCTCGAAATAGATCCACACAGCCGACATTCGTACGTAACCATGCACATTCAACAAACATACAAAAAACAAAGCATGGGACTTAATTACCATGTCACAGTTTGTACATGTCATGCATATTTTTTTAAAGGCACATGAGTAGAGCAAATTGGGTGCTTATTTAGAAATATCGGCTTTTCTTCAGCAATCATCTAAAAGCCAATACTGTAACTTTTTTGCTATTATTGGCCAATACCGATAGCAGGACAATATATCAGTGTATAACTAATATAAATTCAAATAACTCAAATGCAAGTTAGAAAACTGGACTTGAGTAAAACCAAAGTCATCTCCAATAGCTTTTTTAAAGCTAACCAAGTTGAAGTAGATCAAAATTAACCTAAATGAAACCAAAGTAATGTTTAACAGCTTTGTTAAATCTATGAAATGTTAAGTACATCAATGGATACATGAAGAAGTCAACAGTTATAGACAAAATCAAAAGAAGAGTCAAAATGGGATGGAGTGCATTTGGAAGAAACAGCATGCTTTTGAAAGGAAATCTACCCTTTTTCCTGAAGAGAAAAGTATGGGATCAGTACATACTACCAGTGTTCACTTATGGCTATGAAACCTGCTGACTTAATGCATACATGTTACAGAAACTGCAGTTGTAACAAAGAAGCATGGGAAGCTGTATGCTTGGAAAAATAAGAAAAGAACCATAAATTAATTGATCCAAGAACAAACAAAAATATGTGACATAATTGAAAGATTGAAAAGGTTAAAATGGCAATGGGTTGGACACATTGCAAGAACAGATCAACGATGGACAAAGAAAGCTATCGAATGGATCCCAAGAGATGAAAAAGACCTACAAGATGACCACATCAAAGATGGGAAGATGAAATCATAAACCTTGCAGGCATGACATAGAAAAGGAGAGCTAAAGATCAAAACAACAGATCTTTGTGTCTCTGTATATTTATTTTAATAAAAGCCTTATACAATCAGTAATTTTATTTTATTTTAGAGATCAATTCTTTATGTTTAACTTGAAGTAATTAAAGTCTTTTTAGCCATTTGATTTGAAAGACTCTTTCAGCATGTCAGTTTGCACTGATAAGGTCAATACCCAGTGTTTTCTCAATCATAGCTTTTATGTCCTCGTCTCCCAAAGGCTGATTACTTCATTTAGTTATTCAAGCCTGGTAATTAGTGCAGTAATTGCCGTATGGCTTCACTAGAAGACTTGGAGAGTGGTGGGATGTCTCTCATTACTCCTGTTTGTGTCTTAGTGTGAAAGAGCCATGAGTAAAGGTGGCTGTTAAAAGCATCTTGAACACATTATCTAAGGGGCCTGAAGATTTTGTTTGGAATGGCGGCCATTGAGCCCCTTTGTCGTCACACACATTCAATCATGTGGTTTCTATAAGGCCGTTGAGGCATTACTTTGTGTCTACAATGGAGAGATTACAAAGTATAAAACAAATATATAATTATTTAAAAGCTGTTGATCTAACTCAGATTGCACCCATTTTGCATTTTGTTTTTTCAGAGAATAATTATGTATATTATCCATTATGAAATAGGTATATTTCTATTTCTTTATATTTGTGATGCTAGAACAACAGCAGAGCATGGACTAGTTTAGGTTAAGTACAGTAATTGTAGGTTCGAGCATGGTTTCTGGTCAAACATCTCCAAAATAATTATTTTAATATAAAATACTACTACTACTACAACTAATAATAATATTAATCTATGTTATAATTTTCCTTTTTTATCTTAACAGTTTAGCCAGCAAAGAAAGCATGCATGCCTTCTTATGAATACCATACATAATTAAATATTAATAAATGACAGCATATAGTATTTTAACGGACTGAGTTTTTATAACTACCTTTAGAATGTAAAATATATACTATTTGTTTGATGTTGCTAGAATATTACCTATTTATATTGCCACAAAGGCCAATAGTCAAATTACTTGTAATGTGGTTCAGTGTGTAAATCGTGTGTAAATGGCAACTCATATGGTAAAATGCATCAAAGATAACAAGAGGTAAAATAATTTGCACAGCCTGTATGGTATGGGCTGTACTTATATCTCTGTTTACTGAGGCCTCAGCAACATGGACTTGCAAAAGGTATAGCACTTAACCTTTGATCCTCTGTAAAGACAGGGAAGGATATTAGCTTTCAGCTGAACCTACTCATAACACAAGCACAGTCCTGGAATATAAAAGTCATTGGCGTTTAAAAATGCTGAATGTACAGTAAATACTTTATTACAGACATCTATTAACCTGTCCCACCTCCACAGTTTACATAGAGACTTCTAAATCTACCCTTCTTCCTGGCATCTCCTAAACAGCATAGTGATATTATTGTACTTTTTTCTTTTCCAGTAGAAAACCTAGTTATTATAATTGCTGTAGAAAGAAGACTATTATGGTCTGGTGTTCATTATATGGAGTGTGTCCTTGGGCCAGCATTTTTTTGTGTGGCAATTCAATTTTATTTAATTGGTCATTTTTGTCACAAAAATGGTGCCCTCGCAAAGATTTATTCCGTTTATGTGAGTAGTGGTGATCCGGGTAAAATTAAAATATATTTTGTCTTTGACATAAACAGCTCTCCATAGGTATTTGACCCCAGATTGTTACCCAGTTGTGGATCAGTGACCCACTCCAGGCAAATTTGAGATTGAACGCTAAAGGCGGCCCATGGGACTTACTTGAAGTGGCCTCAATACACATGCTACTGCTTTATCTACTTAGCAGTGTCACCTTCAAACCCTGTGGATAGTGACACCCTTTTCCTTCCTAAAAGTGATATTAAGGAGCAAGGATCTACAGACTCAGATCTACAGATTTAGCTTTTCCAATACCTAAATGTTGACAGTAAGACTGCTAGAGTGCACAGAGAATTGCCTGCCTGCCTCCTCCCAGTCTGATTTAGAGCATACATTTTCTCCCTGTAATAACAATAATTAATATTTAATGCACAGAAATATTATATCAAGTTTCCAGTGTGTTAAAAGCTAAATGTATCACATTTGCTGGAACAGACTTAAGACGCTTGAGAGAGATACAGAGGACAAGTACACACCACGTCTTCATCTATTCTGAATAACAGGAATAGTCTTTTCTATAGCTGTTCAGTTATTACTTTTCTTGTAACACCTAAGGTTTTTGTCTGTATACACTTTAGAAATATATAATACTCATATTCTAGTACTTAATGCTGTGTGTTAGTTATCCATTTATTGGTGCTTAGTAGTGGCTGAAAATCAAGAGTATGTCTGTTCATGAAACTCTGTCTTTTGTAATCTCACGTACAAGGTCAAAACATTGTTAAAGTGGATTTTTCCTCCCTGTTGGAATTCTTAAAGAAGGTAGTAGGAGGAACAGAACAATTTTTCTAGTGGAATTTGTCAAATTACCTATATTTCATTAATACATGTATAAGCAAGTAATTTGACCACTGGATGTCAATGGTAAATAAAATGTTAAAGCCAGTGTATAGGTTACAGTGGTGAAATTATGTAAAGAGTATCCACACAAAAATGTGGTTACACATATCTTGTTACTACTAGTTCAATTAAATACAACAGCTACACAGTCTGACTGGTAACATTGTAAATTCAGCAATTCCTCACTCTCATGTTCACACTGTGGGGAATATACAGAATGTTGGTTTAAACAGGTGTAACAGTGTGAAATTACAGGAATGAATAAATGCATCTCAAAATATCATAGCTTGTAGATGTGGTTTCATCAGCATCATCATCATTGTTGTTTATTATTATTATTATTATTATTATTATTATTATTATTTCTATTGACTGTCACCCTATTAGTCATGGATGTGCTATAATTGTTAGTTTAGATGTTTTTTGAAGTAATGCTAAAGTAAGAGCAATCTGCTAATATTTGCTGACAGGTGCCATCCCAGATGTTTTATCTCTGTTACACTGCTGTACAATTGAACTAAATCCACTTGGTCTCACTGTGGTTCGCTGAGCTGTTTCTGTGTCCAGCGGCAGTGTTTTTGATGCATATTATTTGAGCACATCAGGGTTAAGGGGCTAATTTCTTTAATTGATTGTAAGTGCAGTGTGACAGCTCTCTTGATGCAGCTTTACAAGAGTGATCCCAGCACTTAAAACATATTCACTGGGGATGCAATTGATCGAGCTAATCAATAATTGCATCTTTACAGTGAGCCGGGGTTTACACGCAGTCCTAATGAAAAGGGGCACTGTTTGCATGTTTCTTTCTGTTGTATTTTTATTGTCTTCTACTTGATGCACAACTTATGCAAAAAAAACAACAAAGGAAATTTAGAAAATAGATGTGTAGGTGTGTTCTATGGTGACAATGTATTAAGAAAACTCTCAAGTTCAAAAACTAATACAATAATAAATTAAATACATTTAAAAAAAGACATTAAATGTGCTGACCTGTTTGTACAAGCTAAACTATAGTAATATTTTTTGTAGAAGTGGTAGGAACAACAGCATTATCAATAGGAACCGTTTACAGCTCTTTCGACCCCTTTAGAACTCCCTTGAATTTCCAGTCTTATTATGTACAGTTGATAGTATAAGATAAAAATATTTGTTTTGCATAAGCTTCTGCTATGTGCAAACCGCTAATACCGTACTTTATGGTGAAGAATTCAAGTCCAATTCAAACTTGGTTAATCAGAAGATTAACTTTTTCTAGTTGCTGAAATGTCTTCAACCAATTATAACAAATGCTCTACACCAAAGAATGAATGGAAAGACCTGTAATAATATTGCAGGCTGCTTAAGACATGGATAAATAACCCAACCTTTGGTCTCATTATTTATTTTGTCAACACAAGTCTTCAATAAGATTACTGGCTTATTATGCACACTTTGCTTTAGATTAATCCTTATATAATGTGCATTAGTTTTTTATATATTTTTATTGTTATATCTATGAATTCAATGTATTATTATTTACCAATATTTTATTTTAAAACTGTAACAAGATGAATGCTTCACAACCAATAGAGCATTATAACTAAAAGCCAATATTTTGTCTAAAGCATACAGTTTAACAAAACCGTGTGGCACCATGGTTTTAATTAGCTATGTATTGTTCAGCTCAGCAACAAAGGGGGGGAAAACAACATATATTAAACTGCCTTTGTTTAATATCATCTTTGCTGCCTGGTCAGGGTGAAATCTGGTTATTAATTAATGTAAATGGTTTTCCATTTTTCAGCCTTTTTCTTCCTGACGCATTGTTCAACATGAAATTCCTAGACATTCAAGATATTACACGATATAAATTTCTACGCCTTGCAGAAATTTCTACTTGCTTTAATTGGTGGCACCTAAAAATATATAATTATGCACTGAAATAGGTACTTAATGGTATATATTGACAAATGTAACCATAATTTATTTATTTTTATATTTATTTAAAATATATCCCTATCCATTCTTCCAGCCAGACATGTATTTTGACCTTTTTATTCTTTGTTTTTTTCAAAAAGATGAGTAGTTCTGCCTACATATTACCTGGGCTTCATAGAATTTCCCATCTTCTCTCCTCTCAATCACTCAACCCATTGTCCTGCATCACTTAATAAGCATTACATTTTAATGAGCATCAGATTAAAAACAAGAATCAACAGTCCACACATAGGCAGTAGCTCCACAACTGCCATGTGCGTCCCCTTTGATATTTCGAAACGGTATCTTTAAACCCTGATAATGTAACCCTCCTAATGAATTCATTGTACTGGTGTCAATTTGTATTGTTTTCATGAACACGCAGGACTAATGTTATGCAAGCTTATGATGAACATACCTGGTTCTGCTGGGCTTGTTTTTTTAATGGTTGGTGAATTTGCATTCAAATTCATCAGAAGTAATTCTATTTGAAATCACACAGGGCTAAACAGTACTAGTAGTAAATCCACTTGAGCTGAAATGTCATCTTTTGCAGACCTGCAGTATAATTTAATAGCAATTAACAGTAAACAATTGTGCAGTTTGGTTAATAAATTACAGGGGGTATGTGAGAGTAATCTGCAATCTTTTTTTTTTTTTTTTTTTTTTTTTTCCCCGCGTTGTAAGAAACACTTGTTCTGCCATATTAATAATAAAACCAGCATCTCTATTGTATAAGAATGAACATTTTTGTGGGAAAATCTCTCATAAGGCTATGTTTACATGCAATGCCAATTGTATCACATAAAAGACTATGATAACTTTAAACTTTTGATGATATAATCAAGTTCAAGTGAAAACTGCAGGGCTTGCTCTGATTTTGTGTTACGAATGCAAAAAGCAATTTAAATATTTTAGTTTTTAGAACTGCCGTATACTTATCAGTTTGATCCTGCTGTACCCTATAGCTGAACGCTAATACTCCCATCAATTAGAATGAAGTCTTTGTCATTGCTTATTGCTAAAAACTGTTTGTCAACCACTAATGATACCCAGTATGGGGATGTCAGTCATTAGCAGTTTTGGCATATATTATTTAAAGGTAAAGCTCTTATTATATATGACATCTGACAGTAACTGCTTTAGCCTTGGTGTTCAACAATTAAATGACAGTGCCCACTATGTTGGACACAATTCCAATGTTTGGAAGTGTTTGGGATCCCATTCTTCTTGGAACCAAAACTTTCTTGCTATCAGATTTCTTCAGGTACAACTTCCTGCATTTCCTTTTATGTTCTTCTCCGTTAGTACAAGTTCTCAATCTCCAGAAGCTGCCACATATACCCAACCGTTAGTGTGTTTCACACTGGGCTGCGAGCAATCCTATTTAAATTTATCTGGAGGCTTTTTCAACACCATCATTCTCCCCTCTGAGACAAATAAAAAATACATTCAGACTCATCTGGACATGGCCTCTGGAGGTATTTTTTGGCACCAGCTAATCGTTTCCTTTCTGTGCTGATGAAGAGCTTCATTGTCATATTCAGACTAATGCATCTCTTCTCTTTCTTTAGATTTTTGCTGTTTGTGCTGACACATTAACACCATATTTCCTTCATATGCAATATATGAGATACTCTCTGTTTTTGGTTTTGAAAACACCTTTGAATATTTGTTTCAAAACTATTACAGGAAAATAAACAGTTTTAATGTTTTTTTCAATGCCCTGGAATATACACTAAATACATATTATCAGCTTTATTTTTCCACAAGAATCACATACAATGCAAGAGATTACAAGAATAAACAATGTAGCAGTGCTTGAGTAATTACATTATATATACACTGTATATATGAATATGTGTGTGTAATATATATATATATATATATATATATATATACACACACAGATAGGTAGATATACATATAAAAAAATCTTTATACCCTTTGGTATTTTACTTGGTTTTCTAATAATAAAAAATGCTATGCAACATTAACCTGATGTAAGAACAACACAAATAATACAACAGCTAATAATTTATATTCCATAAAGCACAGCGTGTTTTTTTTTTTAAGTGTGCAGAGTGCTGGGAGCATTTTACGATGCAGGCTTTGCCCAACAGAAAATATGCATGATACATTTTTTTTTTTCCCAGACCAGAAGTATTTAAAAACATGTTTATGATTTATTGTAATGACATACATTGTTTTTACATAATTTGAATTGGCAAGAAATAAAAGGCTACTTTACTTGTGTTTTGACATAGTTTAAAACCAACCAACAGTTTTCGAGTTAAAGACATTTAAATTAATTGCCCTTTTTCTGCATTTGTTTGACTTCCATAATCACATTAGCAAGTCTGAGTATTAAAGTTTTTAAATAATTAAGAATATTTTTTATCTTATGATCCACATGCTATCTATTGAAAAGTGTATACAAAATATGAACAAATTAAGATATTTGAAAATAATACCAAACCTAAATATGAGTGGGGGGAAAGAAAAAGGATCCTTAAGATAAATAAAGTCTAACATGTGAATACACAGGTGGATGTTCCAATCCAAGTTAATGTTTTAATATTTATATGCATTTAACAAAGCCAAATGACCACAAACTAGATCTTAAAAAATTACCTATTGACTGAATAAGCTCTTAAATAACATACAATTAAGAACTAAATAAATGTACCCTACAAACAATAAACAATAACTGTTGTCAGTCCCCATACCAAAAGGAACAGCGCTAGTTTGTCCTTGAAATCCCTGTTATTGTCATACTGCAGCCGTTACGTGTTGTTTTGTTAGCACTTGCCAGTCATGTTTTAGGAACTGGTGACCTTTGGAAGAGCCCTTAAACATTTTCAATTTATAAGCTAAACTATCTCAGCTGTCTTTAGGTCTCATCTTTGCAAGCATGTCAGTCTATGCCTTGGATGCCAAGAGGTGCTTTCTCCTCATAGAGGTTTATTCAACCACAGAGAGTTTCTGAGTGGGAGACAGTCATGATCAGTACAGAGCACATGATTCATTCCAATATTTATAGAAAATCGTATTGTGTTAAGGATACATAAGCAGCTGCTATCATTTGGCTGAGAGCAGATGTTCGACCACTGAAAGCTTAACTGATAATTAAAATACTAACAGTTAGTGTTTTAGCCCAGCTGCAAGTTCTGTTTACTGTGATTTTTTTGTGTGTGTGATGACATTGTACAACGTTTAAACTGTGTTTTGTCTTACACTGTAACAATAATATAAGCACCCATTAAATTAATTGAAATTAGACTTTTTTTTCTCCCCTATCATTCAAATCTTGATCTTGGTGATTCCAGCCACTATATAGAGTTCCTAGTTAGTTAAAATCATACTAATATGCAGTGTCTTCAGTTGAATCAAAGAGTGACATATTGTACCTATCGGTATTTATTTCAAATAAGGCAGACTACCACAAACACATTCCCCCAACAAAACTTACAATAATGTGAATTTATGTATAATACATGTTGCTAATTTAGTAATTCATTAACATTCAGTACGATTAATAGAATACAAAGTCACTTGAAACTGTATTTCCTGATCATGGGAAGTGAATCATTAGAATGTCCACAGTTTGTACTGTCAAGGCCCAGCTTTGCTAAACTTGTATCCACTTTTCATCTTCCAGATGGAATATCAAACTACAGATGTTGTACTCCTAGTTTTTAGTAAAATAAATATATAAAAGCCCATTCCTTGACATTTTCTTGGTGCCTAGTTAAGACAAATTATCAGTTTTTAAAAACACTTAAATATTAGTGACTAGACATCTCACTATGTTTGCCAGGCAGGTTAGGGTGAGTATGGAAGCAAGATATATAAAATAAGTTACTTGTCCACATATACAGTATGTTTAGGATGGGGAATTGTGACTAAAAAGTAGCTGCTGTATAAGACATTCCGATAATCATGATCTTAAATAATCAGAACAATACAGCCTTACTTATCTTTTACCCTGAATTCAGCATCATGTTTAACACATACGAAACACATAATTCTTATTCCTGGGTAGGGATTTTTGTTTCCCATGACAAATAAAGGCTGAGAGCCAAATTCATAGAAATGAAGATGTACTGAATTACTTGGCTTGTGTGAGTGATTTCAGTGATTTGTGAAAGACTAATCACTTTAACCTTATTTCAGACTTAAAAAAAAAAAAAAACATCGTGACATTTCTATTAAGAATTTATTCCCATAACGTAGTCATATAAGTCAAAAATTTTTGCACGCCTGCCGCAATTGTTTTTGCATTTAATAGTCAGGAGCGTGCATGAGTAGGATCATGCACCAAACTACCAACAGAGTGATGATTCAAAGCCTGAGATTAACACACAAGACAATTCTAAACACATTTAATGCTTATTCTTCAGACAAGTCTCTTCAGAAAAATCTTTATCTGCTACATGATGCATGAAAATATACTGTCTGTTTTAGAACTGTAAGCGACCCCTGACCTCTTTTGCACAGATGCAATGTAACCTTTCTAGCACCATCAGTTTTCATTCTCGAACAGATTCCATGAATTTTTATTACCCTTTTTTTTGGCCTTTTCGGGGGTCTGTGCTGAACAACAAATTGCTTGACACTGACAAGATGAAGTTGTTGAAGTCGTCTTAGATAAGTTTTACAGTGCAAGTACTGCTAAACAGCTTGAAGCCTACAGCTTCATACACGAGTAATCGGAAAAGCCAAGTATTGGATAAATACATCATTTTATGGAACATTGATTGTTCTATAAACCCGGTGGAGTATTATGCGCTGTGATCAAACCTTTTAGACTGTGGAGAGGCCAGAAAATGCTGTGTTCAGGACCATACTAAAAGTGCCGTTTGGCTGGTTTATGGATGTCATTATGGATGAAACTTCTCTCTTTGCCAGTTTATAGTAAATTTTTAAAGGCAGTGAATTACCGTTTTTCTGCTGAGATGTGTTTAAGAGAGTGGGGTGTAGAGGTCTGTGTCTGTCACTGATTTATGTGGGAGTCATAACAAACAAAAATTAAAGGAAACTCAGCTGATAGTGCTATAACATCTAAAGAGAAGTCATGTTAATATTACTTTACCATTATAACTTTTATCCTTGTTTGGTTCTATTGTTATTATGATTGTTGCTGTTAATAATAATTAGAAAAAAAAGAAGCTGTAATAACGTGCTCCATGATGAAGGAATAGACATTATGTTCTGCCCAAATTCATTAGGAACTTTGTGCTCTAATATTATTCTGTAATAGTATTATTACAACTATATTTGCTGAGCTTGTACAATAAGGGACAACTAGCAAAACAGAAAGTAAACAAAACAAAAAATGAAAAAAGAAACATGAAAAAAAAATAATCATGACATTTTGAACAAAAAGAGTTTATAAGATTGATTTCACGTGTACTAATTTTGAGACAATTCTGTATTCACTGCCTTTCATTTGCTTCCCATTTAATAGTAACATATATTTGTCTATTGTTATATAAATATAAGTTTATACCCAGCATGTATACTCTAATATAGTGTACTTGTTTGTTTGATGATGATGTATTCTGAATTAACTCTGAACTAAATGAAAATTACCATTGTAGAATATTTATCCAGCAATACCAGGATAATACTACAATATTTAAGACTATTAAATTGAGATTTCTAATTGCAATTCAGTGCTGTACACTTGACACAAGGAGTGGGAACTGGGGAGGTCCTAGAAGGCATATTATAAAAAAATATGTATTCAGCATCCTTAGCTAACACTGAAATGCACCAGGGCATAATCATTTTAATGCAATCTTAAGTCAATGCCATTCTCTGTGGAGTTTGATTAAGACATATAACTTGAAAGTGTTATCAGATTTATGTTATGCCATTGTGGGTGCCACTTACATCTACCCAACACCTCTGAAACATTTGATCTGAAGTTGTGCATTGCAATCAATTAACACCTGTTAATCCCTGTGACTTGGTTCTTTAAATCCCGCCCCCCCCCCATTTGTTTCAAATATTGCCAGTTTCAAAAATTACTTTTTTGCCAAAGTTTTAAGTGTTACTGTTATCTGTGATAATTTGTGCTTTTTAAAATAAATCCCCCCTTTCAATTTCAAATATCATTCAGGTAATTGATTTGCTCATGTACTATTATATCATTTTTTCACAAACTTTCTGCATTTTTAGATTGCTTGATTGCTGTTCTAGTTTGAGTTCCCTAAATCCAAACTAAATTCTCCAATATCAAAGGATTTAAATCTGAAATCCTACACTAGCGCTTTGTGACCAACAATCCTGTCTCAAACGCCGTTATTTTGTAACCCTACGTTTCTTTTCTTTTTTCAGTTTCTTTTTTTCATTTATGTATTTAGCTGTTTATTTTATTCTTTATTTATTTAAATATAATTAGTCTCCAAGGAAAAGCAAATCCAGACATTATTGGGTTAAAGCTGTATAAAGCAGCAACAGATAAACATCAGAAACAAACACAAAAATCAACTGTATGCCAAGGTCATAATTACAATGCCTATAGATTGCTTTTAACACACTTCAGAAACTGGAATCTTTTGTTGTTGTTTTCCTGTTTTAAATCCAGTATAAGAATGTTTTTACTGATATTAAAGTGAAAAACTGTAGCGCAATCAGTATCTCTGTGCTGAACATCAGAGCTATGTAACCTTTGAGTAAAAAATTATAACATGATTGTCATATCTGTCTTAAAAGTAGGACACACTTCACTTACAGTTAAAAACATTCAAACAGATATTAAAAGACCACATTATACCAAAGGAAGAAGACACACAAACTGTGCATTTGCTTTTATTATTTTTATTTGCCTTACTTAACACATCTGCCTTTAAATATGTTTCATGCAAAATGCATACTCCTAGTCTGAGACTCTGAATAATCTGACTTTTTTGGGTCGTTGGTCAAATACTATAAAACAAATGTCTTAAAGTGATTGTGATTCTTTTAGGGATCTAGATGCTTTCAAATATATTATAGTATCTATAAATCTGTGGTTTTCTACACAATTAAATGTAAATGACATTTAAATCCTATAGGATTTATTCACTTTGAACATCAGTGCAACAGGCTTGTGGTATCCTATCCACTAATAGGGTTAAACATTTGAGGATGTAAGTCAGCTGTGGCTATCTCCACTGCAAATATGAAAAAAAATATTTCTAGTAAATCACCAATTCACATTAGTTCTAATGACTCTTGAACTTCTGCATATTTCAACATTAATTCATTAAGACAGGAATGGAGGAATCGTCAGTGGGTGAATCTTTACAATCTGATTGAGGCTGTTACATTTTATAGGAGCCATTTTTCAAAGCTGCTCTGACAGCACTTGAAGTTATTAAATTGCTGAATAAAAAAAAAATCAAAGAATGAAAGAAAAAGAAAGGAAGGAAGAAAAGATGGACTCGCAGTCACATTTAATGACACGTGATGGTAAAGGCTGAGGCCAGGCCCAGTGCTAAGGTTAAGATGTTGGTGTAGTTAAAGTTCATCACACCCCTGCATGACAACAGTATTTACACATGCAGTTTACTTCAATGGCCAAGGAAGTGACTTAACCTGCCTCTGGATTCAAATGGATTAAGTCAGCAGTTTGGCTGGCATAATTATCAGGCCTACAAGGGATTCACTTGATATCTCCGCACCCCAGGGGACATTAAATCTCTGCACTGTAAGCTAGCAGAGTTTAGAACCGTAAGCAAGCACATAATGGAAGTATTTTACTTCACAGAAAATGCAAACATTTACTTGCACTCTCACTATTCCTTTATGAAGAGTCTCTTCACTTGTTCCTTGCAACCAAAGATAGAAAAACATAATAATCTGGCACTGCAACCAGTTTGTGATACCAAGTTGGTACTGTGAATTTGTAGGTTGTCATAGTTTATTCCGTTTGGCAGTTGAATGATGTTTGTAACAGTAAATATTAATGCTTTTTTCACAGGAAGTGGGATTTCAATAAAGTTTTGATATGCACTGGATTGCAGTGCTATCAGAACATAATGGTACAATAAGTGTTCTTGTTCAGAATAAATACAATTATCAAGTTTGCCAACTACATTTTGCATGAGCAATAATAATTGTATTCAATCTGCATATTTTACTATTATTTACATTTTTTTTGTCCAAACCAACTTAACAAATAACTGTTAAAGACTATATTATTCAAGGCCTATACAGATGTTATGTATTTGTTTAATGAATTATTAAAGCTGTAAATGTGTAATTCAGCACAGATTATTTAAATGTATTATCTTATTTGTGCATATTATTTTGCGTACACAGGTAGTTCATAAGATAAAGTGAAATGAAAAACACATATATGCTTACCATTATTTATTGAAACACCTTTTTATGCAAAATGTGTATTATTCATGGGTATATTTTGTATTTCAGGAATTGTCTCCAAATCCTTTGAATGTCGTCTAAAAGGCCAGGGAGCTTCCTTTGTGGAGACAGATTCTGCGTTCATTGCAGATGAGTCTTCCCCAGTAAAAGAAAGAGTGCCGAGAGGCTCCAGGAGACAGCTCACATCCCAGCCTGAGTCCGTCCAGCAGGTTATCATCATCCAGGGCTTCCCTGAGGACTACGGGGGCGAGTATGCCATCGACGCCGCCATGGAGGAGTCTGCTGCTGCCACCCTTCAGACTCTGGCCATGGGAGGCCAGGTCACTGAAGTGGTGCACATCACAGAAGATGGGCAGGTCATTTCCACAAGCGGGAGCAGGGCTCACATGAGCCGCATGCTTCCTGGGGAAATAGAGCTCCCGGCGGGAACAACTCAGGTAGTGGTAGTAGAATCTCCCATGGAAGGGACCTCCTGTGAAGAGATGATGACAGGACAGGAGACCACAGTTCACACCACTGAATCCTCTTCAGCTCTGGATGCCCTTCTGTGTGCCGTCACAGAACTGGGCACCATGAAAGAACAACAAGAGCAGCGGGACTTGACCAAGACCCTGGAAGTGGGAGCTTCAATTGAGGATTACGATAGTGAGGTTGTAACCACCGAAGTGTCCAGTGAACCTACTGCTGAGGAAATGCAGGTTTTCCATGAGGTGCAGGAAGCAACTGAGCCCATGGAGGTCGTCCACCAGGTTGTGCAGTCATCAGTGGCCTCGTCCCAGAGTGCGCAGTTCAAAGATGTCGTCCAAGAGGTCTTGCAGTTCGCCATGTGTGACATGGCAACTGCTGGCCACCTCATGAAGGAGGGCCTGACGCGTGTCATCGTCAATGATGAAGGTAGAGTCCACATGGTGTCAGGAGGAGGATCCCAGATCATCATGCAAGAGGAAGGTCATATGATCAGCATGCCCAACCAGCACATGGACCTGGTGGGTTCTGATGGGGAGATCTCCCAAATCATTGTCACAGAGGGCATAGCACGAGCCATGGTCCAAAACTCTGGCCAGAGCTTCTCAGGAGAAAACACACATTACATTGTCACTGAACTTGATGACTCCACTCTCCAAGTGGAAGGGGCAGTCTATTCCCAAAATGCACCAGTGAAAAGCCCCTGTCAAGAAGCCACTGTATACCAAGGGGAAGAAGGTACTATGATGGACACTGAGGAAATGGATTCCAGTGCCATAGCTTCCACAGTGGTTGATGAACAACTGGAAGGAATTGTAGTGTACTCAGAACACCCTTCTCAAGAGCACATCATTGAAGCCTGTGAGACCACTGAAACCTAACTGTAACTCTTTCAAAAGGCTATTCAATATGTACACAAATGCGCTATTGGCCATATGGAAAAGCTGAGTTATCTTTTTTCTTTTTCTTTTTTCTTTGATTTTTTAGTATTATTTGATGTTGGCAGTAACCTTTGATAATATGCCTAAACATCCTGTTTTAACTACTTATATGATCAGTCCTCAGGATACCTTTAGTTTACTGCGGTTGTACAGGAGTTTGAATTAAATGGCATGGGAATATGAGTTGTAAGAGGTTAAATACAGGAACTAAGGAATTAACCAAATATTTTAAACAAACATCAGGACAGAGCCTAATCCATGTTAATAACAATATGGGATATTTAGTAATATGTGCTAGTAGTTCTAGTTCCACTCCATAAATACATTGTATTTTTCTTTCTTATTAAGATTTGTTTTAGGAAGTTTCTGATTTTTTTAAATGCATTTAGATTCTTAAAATTGAAAGTGGCTGGCAATATGTTTTGTTTTTCTTTGCAAATATGTACATGCTCTTATTTAAGGGAAATATTGTTTAGTTTCTTTAAAAGCCACATTCACATTTTAGCTTGAGCTTTGTAGTTCTCATGGCAAACAGGTTTTTTTGCATGTTTGTTCATTTGTTTTGCCTGTGGGATATAAAGAAGAAGCACCAGCTGACTGTCTGCTTAGTGTATTAGTTCATACAAAATGAAATACAAGGAAATGGAAACAAAAAAGGTTTCTCTGACTCTGCAGTGATGTCTACCAAATTTCCCATGTTAGTTGTTAGTAAGAGATGTCCAGTTTGAGAAGATGTAATTGCAATTGCATTGTTCAATGATCATTAATAAAGGACTGTTCTTGCATACTTCAATTTTCTTGTTTTGTTTTTCTGTGATTTCTAATCAAAACTATATGAATCATTTTTTTTTATATTGGAAGTCTAAATTGTTTTTTAGTATAACCTTTCTTGTGAAATATATATATTTGCTTTCTGAAATTCTGTTGGACAATTAATGTACATATATATGGGTAAGCTTGTTCCCTTTCTACCTTCAAGGGCTGAAATTATCTTTATAAAACACTTGCAAACGTCAATTAATTAGTGATTTATTTATTTTTCTTGTAAGGTTGACAATCTATCTTTACAAAAGCTTTGATTGAATTTATTTACTCAAATCATAATATAAAATTGTTTTCCTGATACAATGATACATTACAGCAAAAGGGAAACAATCATTAAATCTGACACAAGCATTTTTCAATTATGTTTAATTTGTAGATGTCTGCGCCAATGCTCTTTGCTTGCAGATGGTAAGGAGTGAATTGTAAATGTTAAAACATTTTAAAGTGTTGGATAGTTACCTGTTTAAATTACCAACATAAGAGAATCACATTAGAAAGCCCATATTTGCTCTATAATCAGCAATATCTTCTGAATAAAAATAAAAATATGTAAAGGAGAAAGCCTGTATATAGATTGTTTCATATCAAATACAATTCTGCATGTGTATTCTAAGATCTATCTTTAAGCATTCTTCAAGTGCAAGAATGCCTAAAATCCTAGATTAGAATATAATTCAACTAATAAACTCATTATGATTAATTCTGTAGGAACTGTTTCATATTATTTTGTATTTTACCAGTAGTACAATCTATCCTGTGCCTTATAAAGTACGGAAAAAGGGCACATTGTTCATGTCAGCTAATTGTATTAATAAATAAAATCAAACATTCCACCTCCCCCCCCCAGATTATATTTAAATACTTGTAATAATTGGATATAGATATAATTTTACCCTCAAGCAGAATGGAGACACTTGGGAATAGAGTTGTGCCTTATTTTAAAGAAGTGAACCCGTTGCGTGAGGATGCTTACTTCAGCTATAGTTAAACTTTGAATGGTAGCTTGTTTTTTTTCTTTGTTTTATAATTCCCAAACATTGTTGACTCAATCTTAACCTTGGACAACTGTGGAGTACATACGTCTTCTGAGTCATGAATCAGACGAGATTGCGGTTTTATTGTGTAACACCACTTCTCAAAGGAGACTTCTATGGAATTAATTTAAGGAAATAAACAATATATTACATTTATATAGTTATATAATTGATTCTGATTAGCCTGTAAATCATTGTTGTACTTTTTATTTAATAAAAACCTTCACCTTATTTTTGTAGTGCATTAGTAGTACGTGCATGGTACACATATTGCAGTAATACATGTATAATAATTATGTTATTAACAATGCATTATTCATTTACTAGGGGCATACTTGTGAAAAAGAATACATGGTTAGTATTGGCCTGTTTCTATCAGGATATTGACATGTTTTATGTTGCAAAGAATGCAACCATGCAGCTCATCCATCCACATATAATGTATTATCAAATAGTTATATCTTACTCTAAAAGAATAAAAACTCAAACTTTATACAATAGCATTTAAGATAGTCACACTGGTGATGGATTGAAATGCACTGCAGTGAAGACATTCAAAGGAACATCAGCTCTGAATTTTTAAAGCTAGTCTTAAATGGACCTTGTCATGTGTAAGGTTCTGGCGGGTCAGAACTGAAATACATCACCATTTTTTGTTTGCAGCAGAATACACAAGAGCGATGAGTGAATCAGATGTGAACACTGGTATTTTTCTCTGTCAGTTTTGATATAAGAATCTTTTATGGGGATGGGGGAAAAAAGGGAGACAGAGACATCCACAATGACCTTGGCTCCAGACTGAGAAACTTGGTTTACTTTCAATATCAAACCAGTCACATGACTCTCATCCTATTGTCACTCACAGTGGGCATGTGTTTGACTAGATGGGAGACACAACTTTTGTTAAACATTCGGATCGTATTTATCTGCAAATCTCTCGGTTCACATTGTTTTTGATAACTAACTATTTTGGACAATTTTAAGGATACACATTTTCAGATGTAACAGACTCAGTGTTCTCCAGCGTTTCTAGCTGCTGTCTGTGTTTCCTTGCTGGCTAACAGCATCGCCAGGCACAGTCTGGATGGGTTAACCTTTCAGCTGCATTACGTGGTGTTGACACAGACATGCTGCAGTTTACCATTAGTGATTTATGTAGGATAAATATGTCTCAGGTGGCATTTAATCCTTCATAAAACCAGTGTAGCTTGCAGTGTCAAACCAGAACATCTGATTGTACACACATCGGGAAAAGGAGGCTTCTGCATAAAGGTTATGAGCAAGGGGCTCACGCGCTAGCAGAGGCATTGAATAAGAAAGACACTCGTCTGGTTTCCAGCAGCTTGGGGCATTGATATTTTGCAGTGGACAAATTGACAGGGCCAAATAGTAGAGCATACACACATATACACACAGACAAACACACAGTAGGTTTCAGCTGTATATTAACTAAAAAGCTGTTTCATTCTTAACAAAAAAAATAAATCAGCTCCCTTTTTTAAGCATGCCAGAGATTGCCTTTGCCTTTTCCTCAATGCGATTGGACGGATGCTGCCAGCAAACAAAGACTGAGTTCATCTGCAAATTGGTGCCACCTTGAACTCTTAAGAAACTAATGTTCCATCTTTACAATTATAGATTCTGAAGACAGCACCAATTATATAATTCTGACAACAGAAAGAATCGAGGGAAGACTAGCAAATGTCATTTTTCTCCCTCAACACTTGCACGCTATGGTCTTACTACGCCATAATAAATTTTAACTTAAACAGGGCTTCTCTATTTGCATTCAGCACAATCTCTATTGATAAATCCATTGATTGATTGACTGATATATTAACTAAGTGAATAATATAATTTTCTCTCAGAAATACTTATAATGACATTGAATGAATACCAAATAAGACTAAGATCTCTGACATCATGCAGAAGATATATATATATATATATATATATATATATATATATATATATATATATATATATATATATATATATATATATATATATTACATTATATTGTTCTATTATTATCAGATATTATTGAGATATTTAGCAATAAGTTATTAAATATTGTTATTTTGAAATGTATGATGCAGGATAATTGAATTAGACTGTAAGCTAATGTACCATCAAAGCTGACAACATTCAATGAAAACTGTGTTAAATTTACACCATTCGTATATCCAGCGCATTGTGAAAGTGCACAAATGTGAGGTTTATTTTATTTACATATAAAGCATTTTGTTTCATATTGGAATATTGCCATGTTTTAATTTAAGATATCAATTATTGCTCTTCACAGACATTACATTAGTAGCTTCTATTTCTTAATTATTTACAGATGCTATGATGTATTGTATTGTATGTATGTATTTAAATACTTAATCATTTACATAATTTATGAGGCTCTTCTACAACCACACACACACACACACACACACATATACACCGATCAGCCATAACATTATGACCACTGACAGGTGAAGTGAATAACACTGATAATCTCGTTATCATGGCACCTGTCAGTGGGTGGGATATATTAGGCAGCAAGTGAACATTTTGTCCTCAAAGTTGATGTGTTAGAAGCAGGAAAAATGGGCAAGCGTAAGGATCTGAGCGACTTTGACAAGGGCCAAATTGTGATGGCTAGACGACTGGGTCAGAGCATCTCCAAAACTGCAGCTCTTGTGGGGTGTTCCCGGTCTGCAGTGGTCAGTACCTATCAAAAGTGATCCAAGGAAGGAAAAGCGGTGAACCAGCGACCGCGTCATGGGCGGCCAAGGCTCATTGATGCACGTGGGGAGCGAAGGCTGATCCAACAGACGAGCTACTGTAGCTCAAATTGCTGAAAAAGTTAATGCTGGTTCTGATAGAAAGGTGTCAGAACACACAGTGCATCGCAGTTTGTTGCGTATGGGGCTGTGTAGCCGCAGACCAGTCAGGGTGCCCATGCTGAGCCCTGTCCACTGCCAAAAGCGCCTACAATGGGCATGTGAGCATCAGAACTGGACCACGGAGCAATGGAAGAAGGTGGCCTGGTCTGATGAATCACAAGTTCAAGGTGTTGACTTGGCCTCTAAATTCCTCAGATTTCAATCCAATCGAGCATCTGTGGGATGTGCTGGACAAACAATCCAAACAGTCCGATCCATGGAGGCCCCACCTCGCAACTTACAGGACTTAAAGGATCTGCTGCTAATGTCTTGGTGCCAGATACCACAGCACACCTTCAGAGGTCTAGTGGAGTCCATGCCTCGATGGGTCAGGGCTGTTTTGGCGGCAATAGGGGGACCTACACAATATTAGGCAGGTGGTCATAATGCTATGGGTGATCAGTATATATATATATATATATATATATATATATATATATAATCATATTGAATTCATAATACTAACACCCTTATTTATTATTCTGTGACTATTTCAACTTACATTAAATATTCCACTGCACATATTTTATGCAACCTCTCACTACTGTAAAATGTCTTATTTACAAGGTGTGGACTGATGAAAAAGTATGAAGAGACGTAACTGAGTGTGTCTGTATTTTTTGTACACCTCCGCAGTGTCTTATGTACTCTGTTTTCTTGCTCCAGGTAAGAGAGAAATTGTGATTTTTCTGTACAGTCCTCCTCCTTCCGACAGGATCTCTCTCTAGTTGCAGCCTGCGTTTTTGTGAATGCCGTTTGGTAGGAGTTATTTTAAAGTGTTATTTGCTTTTATCTTATTTTGAAGAACCTGTATCTCTTATGTTTTTTTTAATGTGTACCTTTTATTTCATAGCTTTCTTTGTAATTTATTTCATAAAACCCAAGGCTTCCAAACCTCCCAAGAGTCTCCTGGATCTGCATACCATCCTCGTTTCTTCCACAAATGACCGAAAACCTCCTGAAGATTGAAACCTATGATGTGCACAATTTCGTTAAAGCCTTGCTGTGTTTTGAAATGCAGTAGGAACAGTTAAATAATGAAACTTTCCTTTTTCTAACCAAGGTAACAACACCCAATCCCTGAGTTCTTAAAATGTCATGTTGATTTATCCTCTTTAGTTCATAGATAGATGTTTTGTTTGAAACAGGTAATTTTTAATTGATTTTTCAGATTTGAAGGGCCACTGTTAATGTTTGTAGGCTGGAGAAATTTGCTTAAACTGCACTCCATGTTGGTGGTAATGGTTATTATTTTGGACTGTCAATCAAACCAAATCCTGCCTTCCTCCCTACATAGGGGCAAAAGGGAGGGTGAAAAACAAAAGCCACAACTATCCAACAATCTTCCCAAACCTGGCTCCCACCCAAGTTGGTATAGGCTGCCTGTAGTCTTAAAGACAGCAATCACCAAAAATGTATCCAGCCATCACCTCCCAATTTCGAAGTTTATATGATTGGTGGGAGTGGTCAAAGCTGTAGCCTGTCAACTGCCTACCGCCACCCCCCGCCATAAATGAATTTGAAGAGTACACTACATAGAAAAAAGTATGTGGACACCTGCTCATCGAACATCTCATTCCAAAATCATGGGCATTAATATAGAGTTGGTCCCCCCCTAGGTTGCTATAACAGCCTCCACTCTTCTGGGTAGGCTTTCCACTAGATGTTGGAACAGTGCTGCATGGGATTTACTTCCATTCAGCCACAAGAGCATTTGTGAGGTCGGGCACTGATGTGGGGGGCAATTAGGACAGGCTCACAGTTGGCCTTCCAGTTCATCCCAAAGGTGTTTGATGGGGTTGAGGTCAGGGCTCTGTGCAGGCCAGTTCTTCTACACCAATCTTGACACACCATTTCTGTATGGACCTCGCTTTCTGCGTGGTGGTATTGTCATGCTGAAACAGGAAAGGGCCTCCCCAAACTGTTGCCACAAAGTTGGAAATGCTAAATTGTCTAGAACGTCATTGTATGCTGTACCATTAAGATTTCCCTTCAGTGGAACTAAGGGGCCTAGCCTGAACCATGAAAAACAGCCCCAGACCATTATTCCTACTCCACCAAACTGTACAGTTGGCATTATGCATTCAGGCAGGTAGAGTTCTCCTGGCATCCCCCAAACCCAGAATCGTCCATCGGACTGCCAGATGGTGAAGTGTGATTCATCACTACAGAGAATGCATGTCCAATGCTCTAGAGTCCAATGGCAGCAAGCTTTACATGGAAACACATTTCATGAAGCTCCCAGCAAACAGTTTTTGTGCTGACGTTGCTTCCAGAGGCAGTTTGGAAATCAGTAGTGATTGTTGCAACAGAGGACAGATGATTTGTACGTGCTACACACTTTCAGCACTTGGTGGTCCCGTTCTGTGAGGTTGTGTGGCCTAACACTTCGTGTCTGAGCTGTTGTTGCTCCTAGACGTTTCCATTTCACAATAACAGCACTTACAGTTGACCGGGGCAGCTCTAGCAGGCAGAAATTTGGCAAACTGACTTTTGCAAGGTGGCATCCTATGATGGTGCCAAGTTGAAAGTCACTGAGCTCTTCAGTACGGCCCATTCTACTGCCAATGTTTGCCTATGGAGATTACATGGCTGTGTGCTTGAAATTATACACCTGTCAGCAATGGGTGTGGCTGAAATAGCCAAATCCACTAATTCGTAGGGGTATCCACATACTGTTGACCATGTAGTATAGGTGGTACTTGGTTTGACTAATGGGGCAAGATGTTAACCATGACATTGCATATACAGTACAAGTTTTAGAGTGACTTACAGGGGGGGAAAACAATACCTATTGCATAGACTACAAATACACTCATTGGCAGACAGAGTGAAATAAAATTAGTAATTACAAATAAAATCAGAACTGTCACATTTCTAAAATGTATCAAAACAGGAGTCTTATCCTTCTTTTGATACACTCAATGCGCTTAACAAATGTGTAAAAAAACACTGCTTTAAGGTACACATCAACATGATTTTCATCTCTCTGTCAAGGATCTGGCTTGTTTCAATGTTTGTCAAAACATTCAGTTAAACTGACAGCTGAGAATCCTACTAAATGTTTTTAAAGGCCCATTATCAGTTTAAATTACAAACCTCTATTCACAAATATGAATATATAGAGTGATCAAATACATACCTTTCAAATCAAGTTGAAAAGATAATATCTTTTACATTTCATTGTGACTTAAAAAAATATAACATTCATAGCATGTTACAACCACAGACATTTATAGATTTGGCCAAAACAGAAACAACAACAATAATAATTAATCAGTTCATGTGAAGGCAGTGTTGACACGGTATACATATTTTGCAGGAGCAAGCTGATGTTTTTGACAATTTATATTTAAATTAAGAGACAGTTCATGTGTTTACTGGTAATATTAAAACAAATACATTAACTGTCTCTTAATTTATATATGTGTGCCAGTGGAATGTTATCCCACTTCTCTTCAATGGCTGTGCAAAGTGGACATTGGTGGGAACTGGAACACATGTCGATCAAGAGCATCCAAAACATGTTCAATGGGTGACATGTCTGGTGAGTATATAGGCCATGGAAGAACTGGTTCTTTGGCAAAGGCTCTGGTTGACATTCCTGCAGTCAGCATGCCAATTGCATGCGCCCTCTAAACTTGAGACATGTGTGGGATTGTGTTGTGTGAAAAAACTGCACAGTGGCCTTTTATAGTCCCCAGCAAAGGGGCACCTGTGTAATGGTCATTCTGTTTAATCACTTTCTTGATCTGCCACACCTGTCAGGTGGATGGATTATCTTGGTAAAGGAGAAATGCTCACTAACAGCGATACAGTGCATCCAGAAAGTATTCACAGCACTTCACTTTTTCCACATTTTGTTATGTTACAGCCTTATTCCAAAATGGATTAAATTAATTATTTTCCAAAAAATTCTACAAACAATACCCCATAATGACAACGTGAGAGAAGATTGTTTGAAATATTTGCAATTTTTTTCAAAATAAAAAACAGAAAAAGCACATGTACATAAGTATTCACAGCCTTTGCTCAATACTTTGTTGAAGCATCTTTGACACCTATTACAGCCTCAAGTATTTTTGAGTATGATGCTACAAGCTTTGCACACCTATTTTTGGGCAGTTTCTCCCATTCTTCTTTGCAGGACTTCTCAAGCTCCATCAGGTTGGATGGGGAGCGTCGGTGCGCAGCCATTTTCAGATCTCTCCAGAGATGTTCATTTGGGTTCAAGTCTGGGCTCTGGCTGGGCCACTCAAGGACATTCACAGAGTTGTCCTGTAGCCACTCCTTTGTTATCTTGGCTGTGTGCTTAGGACTGTTGTCCTGTTGGAAGATGAACCTTCGCCCCAGTCTGAGGTCCAGAGCGCTCTGGAGCAGATTTTCATCAAGGATGTCTCTGTACATTGCTGCATTCATCTTTCTCTCGATCCTGACTAGTCTCCCAGTTCCTGCCACTGAAAAACATCCCCACGGCATGATGCTGCCACCACAATGCTTCACTGTAGGGATGGTATTGGCCAGGTGATGAGCGGTGCCTGTTTTCCTCCAGACATGAGTTCAATCTTTGTTTCATCAGACCAGAGAATTTTGTTTCTCATGGTCTGAGAGTCCTTCAGGTGCCTTTTGGCAAATTCCAGGCGGGCTGTCATGTGCCTTTTACTGAGGAGTGGCTTCCGTCTGGCCACTCTACTATACAGGCCTGATTAGTGGAGTGCTGCAGAGATGGTTGTTTTTCTGGAAGGTTCTCCTCTCTCCACAGAGACACGCTGGAGCTCTGATAGAGTCACACAACTCCCCACCAAGCATGTTTACCTGTGTGGGGACGGGCCGACAGGTTCTCCAAGGAAAACAAATACAAGGATGTCCGGGGTCCAAAAGTAGGGTAAAAATAAGGTGTTTTTTATTCAGTGTCCTGCACACCCTTTGAGCAGATTACTATAACTAACCATTGTGTGAAATATATGTATTTACAGTGAACATCCAACAAAACAGCACGTGTTCACCAACCAAAAAAAACTAAAACAAAAAGTAAGTTTCCACTAATAAGAGGAAACGGTACACAAAAACAAAGAAAAAAAACAACAACAAACAAAACTATCCCAGCACTACAATAACTCTCCTTCTAAATATCGCTCTGCCTCCTCTCTCCAAAACACTCCTACTACTCTCCCCTCACTTCCCCCTCTCAAGTTACTTAGCTGTGGCGCAGATCGTGGAGGTGGCCGGTTGGGCTGAACGGCTGGTCATGGGAGGTTCCGCCTTGCATTGTAGACTGTACCGCCAGTCTAGCAGCTGCCAGTCCATTCTCCGGCTCGTGTTCTTTAACCCATGTTCTCACATCTGCAGGCAAGACTCTGAGAAACTCCTCCAGGATGACTACTTCTCCGATCTCTTCCTTTGTGCGCTGACTCAGACGTATCCATCTTCGGTACAGGCCTCGGAGTCGATGGTAAGTCTCCTGGGGCGACTTGTCTGCTGGAACCACAGTAGACTTGAAGCGAAGCCGGTAGGTTTCCTCCGACCTTCTCCCTCGATCGCTCAGTTTGGCCGGGCGGCCAGCTCTAGGAAGAGTCCTGGTGCTTCCAAACATCTTCCATTTACGGATGATGGAGGCCACTGTGCTCATTGCTGCAGACATTTTTCTGTACCCTTCCCCAGATCTGTGCCTCGATACAATCCTGTCTCGGAGGACTACAGACAATTCCTTGGACTTCATGGCTTGGTTTGTGCTCTGACATGCACTGTTAACTGTGGGACCTTATATAGACAGGTGTGTGCCTTTCCAAATCATGTCCAATCAACTGAATTTACGACAGGTGGACTCCAATCAAGTTGTAGAAACATCTCAAGGATGATCAGTGGAAACAGGATGCACCTGAGCTCAATTTTGAGTGTCATGGCAAAGGCTGTGAATACTTATGTACATGTGTTTTTTTTGTTTTTTATTTTTAATAAATTTGCAAAGATTTCAAACAAACTTCTTTCACGTTGTCATTATGGGGTATTGTTTGTCGAATTTTGGGGAAATAATGAATTTAATCAATTTTGGAATAAGGCTGTAACATAACAAAATGTGGAAAAAGTGAAGCGCTGTGAATACTTTCCAGATGCACTGTATATACAAATTTGTGCATAAAATTTCAAATAATTAAATATGGGACCAACATTTGACATGTTGTATTTATAGTTTTGTTCAGTGCATATATCTATATCTATATCTATATTTATCTATCTAATCTAATCTATCTATCATGCCATATTTTATGTGTTCACCTTCTCTGTCTTTTTTAATCTCTTGGGATTAATTCAATATCTTATTTTGTCTATCTTTGATCTCTTCTTCTTCCAATGTGTCCAGCCCAATGCCATTTTCATATTTTCACTCTTTCAGTGATGTCACATATTTTAGTTTGGGCTCAGATTCATTCATTTATTTTTCTGTCTCTTATTGTTATTCCAAGTATGCAACTTTCCATTCTTCTTTGTGTCGTCCACAGTTTCTGTAACATTTTGGCATTTAGTGACCAAGTTTCACAACCATAAGTGAGCACTGTTAGTATGCATTGATCAAATACTCTTTTCAGGCAAAAAGGTAGATTTCCATTCAACAGTGTGCTGTTTCTTCCAAATGCATAATATCTCTGTCTGCACTGATTTGTTGTGCAAGATAGACATAACTTTTGACTTCAAAGTATCTACTTAACATTTCTTAGATTTAAAAAAGCTGTTAAACTTTAGGTAAATTTTAAGTCCAGTTTTCTTGCTTTTGCATCTGAGAGTTCTTGAAATTGAGGCTGCAGGTCTTCAGGTGTTTTTGCAAATATGCAAATTGTAAGTTGTTCAAATAAGATCTGCTTAACTTTTTTAGTTTTTCTTCCAATTACAAAATATTTAACACCTTTTAAAGAGTTGCTGTCCTGACAGTGTTTTGGTAGAGTTGGATTGTTGATGTTACATTATTTTATATTTAATTACAGTTATTTTGGTTTCCACAATTTTTTGTATTATTAGAGCCCTGATTGCTGAGTTTGTATTGTTAAGCAACCCACTGCCATACTAACACAGGATAGATACAGATGGATACATGCTTTCACTGAAACATTCACTGTCAGACTGTCTGCTTCTTAAACACTGTAAGTCTGCATCAGAAACAGTAGAGCTATATCACTGTGGGAGAGAGGCAGCTCATTGACAACACTCACAGAAGTATGGTCATTTTGGTGTTTGTTGCCAAGGAAGCCCTGTCTGACTTGGAGCCCATCTAACCCCAGCAGTGCTCAGCCAGTTGCTTGCCACTGCATTGGGAAACCCTACATATTGAGTATAGGGATCAACCTGTGCTCTCAGCCACTTGGAAGTCCTTCTAATTAATCAATTTTGGTTACTGGAAATTAATTCACTATATATGAATAATGCTCTTATTGTAGTCGATCGTTGTAAGCACATAGGCATGGGGCCTAACATGCAGTGGCGTGTCCAGAACATTTGGCCACCCAGATGGGTCCAGTAGTTATTTTGGGGGATGGCAAAATTATCTACAAAATTATTTATCACAAATGTGTTCAACTGATTAAGCGAGCTATTTAAGGCACTCAATGTTTGTCAATACATTTAATGTCAATAAATGTAACCTAAAATAGAGTGATTAGGAGAACAAGGCTTCACTATAGTTGGCCAAATCAATGTAGAACTAATAATTTATACACTTCTGTAAAATGAATGTATACACTTCACTGTGAACTTGTATGAAACCGTAGACAAGGATGAAAAACCTCCCTCTATGTTGCCCCAATTTGTCACCAAATTACTATTCCAAAAAACCCTCCATTCATCATCAGAGCAGGTCAACAACTGGTGGCAAAGCTCAGATATCTGGAGTGGCTGATGGAACTAGCGGCATAGTTAGTAGAAAACATGGCCTCTACTGCTCACAGGTCACTTAAGCATAAATTGTAGCATTAAACTTAAAAGATAATTCTAAGTAGAGCGCCCTTTTAATTTTATACATTACTCATTTGATCTTAGGGTTGACTTTCTGTCAACCCTAAGATCAAATGAGTAATGTATAAAATTAGTGATTCTCATATCTCAAAGTAGATAAAACATTGAAAAGTTGACCATAGTATCCCTTATAAAGATCTGCTGCAAGTGACAGACAAATGTACACATTACATTCAAATCTGAATGTTGTATTTATTTTGGGATATTAGTGCAAAAATATATAACAGTAACACAATGCACCCTTAAATAAAACATTTACACACAATATTGTTACCAAGGAAATACACACC
The DNA here is from genome assembly GCF_036373705.1 of Amia ocellicauda. NCBI lineage: Eukaryota > Metazoa > Chordata > Actinopteri > Amiiformes > Amiidae > Amia > Amia ocellicauda. The sequence goes on along the minus strand of NC_089859.1, from coordinate 39,743,194 downwards.
TAACCCAAGTTTCCAACACACAATTCAAGTTGTACACAGCATATATGTATAGTTACTCAATGACTATAGTTACTCTGTAGATTTATAGATACCACCAACACAACTTATAAGGACTAATTCCTTAATAAAGAGCCATTTGGCTACTCTTGAGAACAATAATTGCAGCAGGTAGACACATCACAACATATTGTTCTATGAGAGATGTGTCCAGTGAGTGGGCATATGGCAAGCCAAATTATCATTTAGAGATATCTCTAAATGCATTTAAAGATATCTCTAAATAATTTAAAGATATCTATAAATGATTTAGAGATATCTGCAAATAATTTAGATATATCTTCAAATCATTTAGAGATATCTCTAAATGTACTTTTAAATTAGATATCTTTAAATGATTTGCAGATATCTCTAATAGATTTGCAGATATCTTTAAATGATTTAGAGATATCTCTAAATGATAATTTGGCTTGCCATAGTGGGCAGGCATTAAACAAGTCAATAATTTTACAACAGCTGTATCTTGTGCTTGTTATGGTTTCTAGCAAAAATATTCTAAAATTCATCCAAATTCAAGGCCTTTGTCCTTCTAGACTCTTAAAACACCCAGATTGCTTAGTCTTATCATCATCCATGGTGGATCTAAGATATGTCAGCTTGACTGTTGAGAAGCTGCATTCTCAGGCATGGATTACTGCATACACATGTGCATAACATTAGACAAACTTGTTTTGAGAAATTAAAGGTCGTATTTGTGTTGCACAGATTTATGCAGTTCTGCGCAGATCTGCAGAATTCCTCTGATCCCATTGGTGGAGCACAGACACAATCAAAGTTAGCCAGCTGTGTCGCTTATTCAGCTGCATGACAGTGCATGCCTTGTAATTCTGCTGCTGCTTGATTTTTTTGTTCCACTGCTAATTTTATTTTGTTCCACTCTGTCCTGAAAATTGGGAGGATGAGAGGGGGGCCAGTGGGGTGGTCAAGCATCACAGCCCTGACCACCTACCCCAGTCCCGCCCTTGCTAACATGAAAAGTTTCCATGTAGAATACAGATTTTTTTTGTATTGACGGCTTGATATTTGCCCTTTGGCAGAATACTTCACCCTGGTTTTGGTTAATTCATGCATTTGTTACCTATGATTTATACCATTGTGTAATCTATTCCAGAAGTCAAAACAGTGTCAACAATCTAGAATGTGGTGAAAGAACAGGCAGAGTTAAACAATTGGAGGACATGGATAAAAAAAGGATCTTCATTCAGTCAGTGCTTCACAGAAAATCTAAAAAAAAAAAAAAAAAATTATATGGATCAGGGTAAATACAGTAATGCATTGGCAGCGAAAGATCAGTCTTGACACAAATGCTTCCATTAAAAGGGCAGCGATAGAATGCAGTAATATTATGTTGGCCCTAGTGAGTGGATTAGAGTCATTCAATTGCAGGGAAGAAAAAGGGCTGCAAAATTCCCCTTATTTTACAGTGTAATGGTAGCCTGTAATTTAAGATGGCACACATCTCAGTCAGACAGCCCTGTTTCATCTTGTTGAGGAATCCAATCCTTTCTCTTTCTACTTCTCAACAGAAATGATATCATTTTATATTAAGCAAAAAAAAAGTTAGCTCAGATCACAGTTGTGTTTTTTTCTGAAGCACCTTCTAATCAGGGATTGGTGATTCATTATTAGCTTCAGCAGGCAATCCGTCTGACATGTAAGGGGAAAAAATTAGCAGCTGTCACTGCGTGATGAGTTAATTTCCTGACAGGCCTGGCACTGAAAAGCCATTTGGAGACACGGAGATGGCTGATGAAAACCTGGTGCTGTTTTATAATTGGAGAGAAGGAAAAGGGCACTGGGAACAGAAGGATAGTGAGGGGGAAGGGAATCCCATACATCAGAAGTCTTGAGTTTTTGTTTGTATATGAAAATCCTGCATGTATAGCATACACATGCAGTGTCCAAGGTTTTCCTCTCTTTATTTGTGTTACTGTTTTAACTGTGCTTTTTGAATAACTGCCTTTGTTAAAAACAGCTGTGTTTGAAAATGTAACAGACATGTTACCTGTTAGACAGCTGGGAAGTGAATTAAACAAACCCTTAAATGTAGATGAACTCCTAGACACTTTTCAGTTCATTCTGTGGCATTTTTATAAGAAATTGTCTATATCACTTGTAACTTAAATATAGTATTTTACACTGTACCGCCTTATGTTAAAAATAAGCCACATGGGAATGATTTCACTATAGTTTTCATTTGAAGGACACAAGCAACAAATACCCCCATAAAAATATATTCAGAACTGCAAATTGTTCTCTCTCCTTTTGTCTCTTCCCATTCACTTAGTTGACAACTAAATCCCATATTTATTTTTGACAAATTCCTTTCCTTTTGTGATTATCAATACCAAATGGTAATGTTAGCAGCCATAGCTTTTTTCACCAGTTCATTAAGAAACTTTTATTGAAAACAAGCCTATTAGCCCTACTGTGTAGAGGGCAAAAAACAGCAAGGTTTTTACCTTCACTAAGAGGAACCATAGATACTTTTCAATTAGACAAGCTGTATACAGTACATTTCAAGCCTCAACTTGAATAGAAATACCAATTTCTTTGAGTAGCAGACCTGTTTAATTGGAATGGAAACTTTATCTCTAACTCACAAAGGGAGCAAAAAGGCCTCCTTGAACTTTAAAGCCCGTAAAAGCAGCCATTCAGAGCCAACTGCAGCAAATTCATTTGTGTCTATGGATTCAGGGACAGAGATATCAATGAAACATTCCCCCACTGTTTGTGAAACGAGTCAAGTTTTTTTGTTTTTTGTTGTTCCTCCTTCATGAGACAGACTGAGAGCTTTCACATGAGGCATCCCTTTTGAGTTCTACTGATACCACATCTATTTGCTTGTTTTGTGAATCCCGCAATTTGTGTTTTGCAAAGACCTTGATATGTCAAAAACAGACCGTCTCTAGACGTACTTCACTGTCACTGGGCTTTTATGCTGCTTACTCAAAGCTGCAAGGCAAAGTGTATCTGCTTGGAGTGTTGCCAGTGTAACCTGTCTGATTTGCAGAGGTAAATAAATAAATAAATACATAAAATGTAAACAAAAATCAAGAAATACACTTCCTCGAGAGGACTGGAACATGGAGTTAATTGCACACTCAGTGTTAATGATGAAATAAGAGGAATATCAATCCTTTATTTCTACTGGTTTCTACGTTACAGGGAGATCTTACGATAAGGCTAGGGTAGAAGTAGATTGGGAAGGAAACTGGGATGGTTTTGGCTTTCACTGAAGTAAAGCCCAAGAAGTCCAAGCTCAGTGAAATATACTGCCAAATACCAGTTGCTTTTAGATTTGTGGAGCAGTTGTCCCAGCATCAGTGATCCAGGATATTATTTGTTGAAGGTTGAAGATCTTTTTCTCATTAGAGAAGTTGCTTATCCTGATGTTTACAGATGCAAAACCACCCTACTGAAATACAACTAATCATGCATTAGTCAAAGACTGTTGATTCAGGCACATGTTTATTATCCTTTAACAAAGGAGATTATACAGAAGTTGAATCTGTTTGCTCTACTTTATTTTCAACGTATCCAACCTTGTCAGTCATCACTGTTGCCCATACTTAGAACAGTATCATATTTTCACTATTCATTCCCAATAATCTCCAAAAACAAACATCCCCTAAATCAGTTACATAATTGTGACTGCCAGATGTAAAATAAGACAATCTGCATTTTATCCCCCACTGAGTTTGTGCTTTGCTGTCAAGAACATGCAAGCAATATTACAGTAACATTGCCACAGACAATGAAGTTACAATAGTTACAAAAGCCTCCATTAACCCACCCCTACCATTGTAACAAGGGCTGGCAAAACGTCAAACAGCAAGCTTTTGTAAATGGTAATTCTAAACTATTATACCTGAAACATCATACACAATATAACTAGAACATGCTTTACAACCTTAAGTCATATTTTAAAAGACCCAAAAGCATCTCTGTGTCTGGTAGTATCCCATAATGGGTGTGGAGGAACCACAAACATTCATACAATTTTTTTTTTAGGCAGCTACACTGACATGCGTCCACCTGGAAAATTAGAATGCCTCAAAACACATTCCCCACTCTACAACAGGGCAGGATAAAATGGCAAATCCTTTATGCAGTTATGCTGTGAAGAAGGCAGTCTTCCTAGACAGACATTGCTCCACGCTTTGAGCTCTAATTTAGATTTAGATAATTAATTAAAAAGCGATACATTCTACATTCACAATTATTAACCCTCCTCTCCTCCCAACGTTCCCAGAGATTAAGTTAGTCCTGCCCTCTTTGTGCCTGTTATCGGACTGAAAAAAAAACAAAAAACGTACATGTGCTGCTAAATTTGATCAGCTGTTTCTGCCTGGATCAGATTGTCTGAGCATGAGGCTCATTAAATAAAACACACTCTTTTAACATGAGAGTTAAGGTTTTTGAGGACACTGACTGTACTTTCAGGGCCTGGATACATTTGTTGTTGTGGCACATGAATAAAGGGCATGTAAAACTTTTGAATCATGCATTAGGCCTGGCATGTGGCATACACACCAGTTTAGTTCGGTGGATGCAAGCAGAAATGACATTCATTCTCAGGTAAAAAGAATATATATGTACATAATCCCTTTCTTTCTTTTTTGTTCCAGGCCTCAGTCATCTACATCTATTCCCATTGCACCATCACTGGTGCTATTACAATATCGTTGAAAAGGCATGTACGAATTCACCAGTGAATAGAGACTGCATTAACTAGGCCATTACTGCGTTTACTGTTTGGAAAACAGTCTGTAATATCCAAATGCAAGTGACACATTTACATCTCCATTCCACTTAGACAGAGAAAATGAAAGACAAGAGTCAAACTTCTCATGGCACTAATGCACTGAGGTACACCTCTGAGGCTGCAAACTGTTTAACTGGATAAATAACAAAACTGCCATTTAATGCCAGAAAAAATAAGAAAAAGAATATTAGTCAGACTTAAAAAACTTGTTTTAATGGTATACATCATGTTGATGTCTAAGGAAAAGATATAGAAGCTACATACAGGCTCTGTTTATTTAAATATATAATTTACATGCCGTAGAAATACATATTTTTTAGTAGTAATATGTTCTAAAACCTGATTTATGTTTTCTGGGCTTTGCTGTGGATTACAGGAGTAATTTAACCTGATCTACCAAATTCAAAGATTCAAAGATTTCACAAATGAATAGTTGTTATAAAGTATACCCTACAACTTGCTCGACAACAGGAGAGACTTGGAATCAATGGAAATGTGTCATTTTTAGTTGCAGACTTTATACTGTGCTCACTAGGTTTTCTCAACGTGCCACCTGTTATCATAACATGGTAAGTGTTATTGGGGATAATGGAGGTTTGAGGTGTAATAAAGTTGCAAGTTGTGGCAAAGGCTTCATAATCCAGTGGCTACTGTCACTACACAAGCACTGTGCAAATCACTCAGAGATATGCTCTTTTATTATATGTAGTTAAACCTTGACCACCTGATTTTTTACTTTAGCAATATTGAGTTAAACACTGCATGCCATGCATTTCCTACAAGCCCGTTTGCAACAGCTTCAGATTATTCATAGTGCTGATACAGAGTATTTTTTTATTTTGTGGTTGAATCAAATTTCAAATTACTGCAAGAATTATTGAAATGCTACTTAGTTATTACACCTTTTATTGTATGGCACATACATGAAGCACATCTGCAGACAGAACCAAGGACAATCACACTTCATTCATCTGAGGTCACTGCTTTTCTTTTACAATTGACTATCTGCAATCTTAAATGGCTTTGTTTAAGATTTTTCATTTTAAGATGATGAATAAAAATCAATAATTGAATCTAATATTTTAGCTAACTTAAATAAATTAAGGAATAAGGAAATAAATAAAATGTTATTGTAGTTTTGTTAATATATGATTCACTTAAAAATCTTTCTGTGTGGACTGTAAACTGTAATAACAAAATAAAAAATGTGTGTAATTATAATGTCATTATATTCACTTGCAGTTAAATGACAGCATGTCTTCCTGCTTGTAATAAGTACAAGTATAAAAGGGTTTTTTGTTTTGTCTTCTGCACACTGTACTCACACTTACAAATCCACAAGTCCATTATCAATGCTTTCTTCTCTAGTTTCATATTCACTCAATCATTCTCCAAACGAAAATGCAAACATTTGAAGCTGCCGGACTTAAAATACCAGATATTTTTGTATTGTTTTTAAGTTTCTATAGACCTTTTTTCTCTCACTTTCAGTTTCTGTCTGCCTTGTGTCAGTTGATTGTGTTGATAACAGCTTAATACAAATGTGTAATATATGAAAATATATTTTCCTTAGAGTGAAATGTGAAATGTTTACAAATCATTCATGCACCTCTTTATGTTTATGATGTTTTCATGTTGATAAAAAGAGGGGAAAAGGGATTTTGATATTAAAGCTCTATACATTGCATCTTTTGTATGCCATACAACCTTCCATGAAATCATAATTTACAGCTATAATTACAGATATAATTACAATTGTAATATTATGACACAGCATATACAAATATATACTCTGATAATATTTACCAAAATAAGCTGTACGTTTCCACCATTGCCTACACAGTTCAATCCGTTTATTTTATTTTATTATGTTCACCTATATATCTATACAGGCACCTCAATAGTACATGCATGCATTTCTTTAACAAGTGTAGCTCACTGGCCCTTGCCGTAAAAGTCCTTGTGGGACTGGTGCAAATCAGAGCTCCCATGGGCCCAGTTAATTTCAGCCGGTAAGCGCTCCACACAATTCTCCTGTGACAGTGCTCCCTCTTTGCAGTGGATAACAAAATTTATCCCTCTGTTTATCTGACATGAATAGCTTGAACACCGAATCAGTACTCTTATTAAGGAATAGCTACCCGCATGATAATACAGACAACTTCTAAGATACTTAACAGGCCCTTAGAGCCTGGAATACAATTCCACAGCCGAGGGGAAGAGGACCACAAATTGCACAGTAAAGCCAGGAAGGAGTGATAAGGGAGAATAAGCTGTCAGTGTGGGATTTGTTGGGCCTTATTGTTCATATTTAGATGGAAGAACAATGTGGTGGTGTCAGACTCCAGAGTTCATAATCTGCTGATACTGACCAAGTGTCAGTTTGATCCATGAGCTGAAGGTAGCATTGGCTGTGGTTCCTGAATCCTTAAGCAATCCCTGTAGGAATGTCAGGGAAAGTACAAATGGGACAGCATCTGCTCTGATATAAAGAAAAGGCAAAAGAAGAAGCAAACTAGAAAAAATATGGCTCTCAGTGCAAAGGTACTAAATAATAATAATGAGAAAAAGAAAAAAAACAAATACACCTGTAAGATTAATGATTACAGATAATTCTACCTGCATAAGAAAGGTAAAGGAAAAGTTTTTATTTTTATTTTTGTCTTGTAAAAAGAAATGTAAAGTGAAATAGAGATTGCTCTTCAAAGGCACTTTGGGGAAAAGAGGGGAAAAAGGCTGTTGAAAAGGCAAATACCTTAGTTTGGCACAATTGTCCTAGTTCAATGGGCTAGTTGATGTCAGTTTGCTCTATCTGAAATGTATTGAAAAACTTTTAAATGTATCAGCTTTGATTATTAAAAAAAATAATCTTCAAACACTGTATAACCCCAAAGTTTCAATCCCACAAAACAGAAAACAGTGATGAAGGGTGAATATCATGCAAACTGATATAAAGATATCTGTTCTGTTGTTGTGTGCCATTGTTTTGAATTGTTCTTCAGACATATATTTGTCCATTCTTAATCCCCCCCTTGGCCAAACCAACTTTTGTGTCAAATAGATGAGAGAAACATATATGTCAGCTCTTTATCTTCACCTGCTATTATAAAATACACATAATAAAACACGCCTTTGAGAAAATGTAACAACAAACAAGAAAGTAATAAAATATCTGTGTACCTCTAACTGTGGGATGCTGATGTGAATATGGAAGCATATACTGTTTTTCCATGATGTTTCAAGAAAAAAATACACCCCTGTCCTGTTAAAACAATACATCATTTATAATAAGCTGTAATTGTGAGCTGGCTTCATTAGTGTTAAAATGACACTCATTAAAAGGTGCCATGTTATGCCATCCTAATTATGCCAATGAGATTTGAATGCCTGGCCTACTAGTGCACCACTATATCTCCTTGCTGTGTGATATAATCCACATTTCATGAATTTGCTGTAAACTCCCCACAAAAAGAAAGTCCCATTGCATAGCAGTCTGATGCACTACAGGTTTTATAAGCTGCAGACTTTTGTCAATCCAGATTTTTATTTTCACAGACAGATGTGTGAAGTTAGTTTAAGTGTATTGCTTTTCCACCCCATCACTGAAATTCAACAAGAACCCACACAAAAATGACTTATTGGCTCATGTACACTGGTCTGCAATGAGAGTTTTGTTTATTTCACATTTGTTGTGTTATAGAATACAGCCTATACTAGAAAAACAGGAACATGTATAAAGCTACTGCCGGCATCAAATTTGTTTGCTTAATGCTTTCACATTTATTTTATAAGTGTCATCGCTCATGCACGCATTGGGAGAGAAATGTGCAATCGTTTCAATCTTGATCTCCTTTAGTTTCTTGTTATTGCAGCCCCACTGTACGCTGCAACATCAATATCATTTACATGGACTGTAATACCGAATGACTAGTGAATTAACAGCACCAGCGCTAGGTCAGTGCCTATGGGCAAAACATAAGCCTGTGCCACAACAGAGCATCAGCAACTGCGCTCGCCTTTTATCTGTTCTCCGTGGTTGAAAATCACCACTAGTTTAATTGTGTTACACAGAATGCTCTTTGTGATGAACTCGACGCACTGTAAACAATCGACTGTCTTTTACTCTCTTCGATTTATCTGTTGATTGTAGCCAGGGGCCCCCTTTACTACAGATGTAGAGGAGGCAATCTCGTGCTTCGTGTCAGGACAGCGGCTGAAGAGGTTGAGGGGTTCTGACATGGACCGAAACCAAGTGCAGGAAGAGATCATGTAAAATGGAGCTGTGCAATGGACAACATCCTTATCAACTCCTTAATCTTTACATTTGGCCCTGTTTAAGATCCTTAGCCCAGTTGAACTCCGTGTTCTTATAGCTTGGGGATTCAGGACATGGTTAATTGTATGTATGTGGATATATGAATACATCTACATAGCACTGCTCAAATGTACTGCAGTTAACCAGTTTATGATGCACAAGGCCAAGCTACCATGCTCTTTTTATGTTGTATCACATTCGTATAATCTCTGTGTCAAGACTGCTCATTGTCATGTAGTGGGAATCTGTATATCACTGGGTAAATGTTCAAAACCATGGCTAATACTAATGTAAACGAGTGCTAATACTGTAAATACCAGCTGAGCACTATATAAAGATATAAATATGATCCCCCTTTTGATGGCGGAAATTTTCCACAAGTGAAGCATAAAGCATTTCATTCGTTTAATCAGAATCTAGCCAGGGATAAACTTTGGCCTTTGAAGGCATTTCAAAAAATATGATTCAAACAGAAACAGTTACTGAGAAACATCTTTGTTTAAGAAGACTGAAGTAGGACTGTAAGACTAACATGTTCTGGTTAAACTCTCACTATAAATGTATGCTTTAAACCAACACTTGGGCAACCCAAATGAAGCCAAGGACAAGAAATGTGCTCAAAAAACAGCCATGATTGATGCTAGGGTGGCCATCTTATTGTCTATGAAGACTGGACAACATCTTCACTTGTAAGGTCTACATAAATAAAGCATCTATATAGTTTATGAAGGAGCAGGTTAAACAGCAATGTCTTCTACATTTGTCACTTTCCTATTTCAGGAAAAAATAAATATAGGCCCACTCTGTGTCCACACAATACAAATGCACACTGTTCATTCAATACAGAGGGTGGTTTTGGCTAGCCAGCAGGTTACAAGCTTGACTGGTTAGGTTTACATTGTGATCTCAAAATATAATTATGAACATCAGATTAGCTGTCTGTGATTAATTGACTTTTGATTTTTATTAGATTTCAAATTTTGATATTGATTTTATGAAGTTGATTGATAGCGTCCTTTTAATGGAGTGCAGGAAGTGCCAAGCTCTCCCCCTTTATTGAATGACAAGAATGAGTCATACTTTAATTACACTGTTCTTTACCAATACAATAATGCGCTACACTGATAATCCCCTTTGCTTTAAATGTCACAGAATTGAACCATTAAGTGACAACAATAGATACAAAACAACAATATTTACAGTATGATTTTCTTTATGTTTTTATTTAATTATATGTATATATAATCTTAAATTACCCAAGGAATGTGATGATAAAAAGTGCTTTGCCTTACTATTATGCAATTAAATCAATCTCCTTAGCCATCAGCTTGAGTCTCTGTTAAGTATCACAGTTGCGTCAACATAGGTTAGTCAACGCAAACACAAACACTATTGTTTTAAACAGTGGCTGTGCAAAGAGGCAGTTTTTATTGTCCATTATACATCTCACCGTTTGGATATCATTGCAAACCTATCTTCCTCCAGTCATCACCGCTGCCACACAACCTATGTAGCTGCCAAAGAAATGCTCCTATAATTGGTGAGGATCAGCTGACGTCCAATGGAGTGCTGCTGTCAGGATTTGATATATACAGTAATATGCACATACAGAGCTCTCAACCTCTTAGAACACTATTGTTAGCCATAATGAAAATCAGCCTGGTCAAATCAGGGTGAGGTGGGAAACTGCATGGCAGTCGTGTCCATTACTGCAGGGGGGAAGGGTAACTATGGAAATAATATTATCAACTGCTGCTTTCAGTGGTATTCCTCATACTGTATTAAGAAAAATAAATAGGGGGTTGTCCAATACACACTTTACATGTGCAGAGAGAGATCAGCTGTGTGCTATGCAGTATTCATAATAGGTTCAAGGATGGGACTGAAAAAACTGGAGGTTTATCAAGACAAGACTTGTCATTAGGCGACATGGAATTACATATACAGCCCTTTCATGATGAAGAGCTATTGCACAGAAATTTGAAAGACTAAGGGAATACTTCATGCATTTTAATTGATCAGACTGTTTAATTTATTACCTGGTGTATATTCTCTTGTATATGTATATCTATCATTCCTTGTTGGGTTGTTATTATTTGGTTCCGGTTAACTAGCTATTCCAAGTTAAAAATAAATAGCAAATTGAGGAAAAGTGATTCTGAAGCGGAGAAAAAAGTATTAGTTAAATGTACTTGCTTGCACGATGGAGCTTCAGCCCCCCAATACCTTGAAACTCTATATTATCAGTTCAAAAAATATATTTTAATATTATGCAGGCCTATAAAATAAATATAGGTACTATATAATCATCATAACCAACTGGTTCCTTTGGGGTTTATTTCAAGCAGAATTTTAAAATAATCTGTAAATAAAAAAGTCCTCTACATACTTGATTTAGGTGGAGGCTATCATTAAAATGTTGCCATATTTGAAAACATGCACATTTGTACAAGAAACTGACAGCTGTTTAAAATAATAGTAAATGAGCCATGATTCCGGTCTTAGAGAAATGTGTCTTTATGTTATTGGGAAAGTCCAGATGTATATATGAAGAAAATACATTATTTTAAAAAGGTGAAAAAGGAAGCTCAAGCTATCAAGCTCATTTCATAGCATTTTGTTAAGGTGAGAGCATTGGTGAGATCAGTGGATCAATTTCAAAACCCTATTGTTCTTATTTCTCAGTTAAATGGTTTATGTTTGGTCTGCCAGCATTTTTAGGGTTATTGTCCTGTTGAAAACAAACCCTTCACTCACAAGTCTCTTTCCTGAGGGTATTGTGAGACATTGATGAATGCAATGACACTGTGTCTTTTCAATAACTCAAGATTGTATACCAGCAAAACTACCGCAAACATTCATGTTAGCACTTCTATGTTTTACTCTAGGCACGACACAACATTTTCACAATATCGGGACACTTGACAAGTATGTCTCTCTGGATAGATGATCACCATATTTTATCTCATTCCTTGGAGCCATGGTAACTCGCTTACATTCCAGTGTAGTGCCTGCAGTACACTATAGAGCTAGTAAAGTGAAGGTTTAGGCTGGTTTTGTCAGCACACCGGAGAGGAGATACAGTAAAACCAGAATATCATTGCATTCCTAATGTAATACCTTCAGGAAGATTTTTTTTGGGGTGAAGTCTTTGCTTTTCCCATTGTAATGATTCTAAATACACAGTCATACAAGCCTACATTATTAATAAAAAAATTAAAAAATCAACAGGTTTCCATGTGCTTACTTGTGCCTGTGCCTGTCCATAATTTTTCATTGCTACTCCTGTAATATCAGAGGAATGTCCTGAAGAACCACGTTTGCGCTTCAACCTTTACCCTGAAGAAATTGAAAGTGTTTCAAGTTGCCCTTGGTTTCTTTCCCAGTTTTAAAATTATTACGTAATTACAAAGTGGATATCATTTTTAAAGCACAATTATATTTGATAAAAAGCTTCCACTGCCACTTAAAATATGCTCTGTATGGGTTTTTGTAATGAAATGCTGTTGCTTGTGGGTGCTGAAGAAGTGACTTAAAACTACTTGAAGCCACATACTTTTCAAATGTAATGTGCTATGCGATGTTCCAGTGATGATCTGACCAAAATTACGTTTAGTGATACATGTAATACCAAAATGGAACTGAAAAGGAACAAACATTTTGACTGTGTTGTATAATATAATTGGGAGTCCTTTATGTATGATATATCTGACTTCAAGATGTTCAAGAGTTGCCTCTTAATTTTTTAATAAAGTTATAAAATTGAATGTATATAAACATATTACTTTAAAATGAATACAGTCCCGCAAGGGGCTCCGTGATAACCTGTCATGTTAAAGAGTATTTTTGTTAATTATTTTAGTGTTCATTTAGAGCGCTCAATGTCTGCATTCTCACATGATAAATGGCGGCAATAAAATGAGAATTTATATTATATCCTCCCTCATTACAACAACAGAGCCTCAGAAACACTGTAGCTGTCAATTGAACATTAATAATACAAAAAAAAAAGAAAAAGGATATTGCTAATGCAAAACGGTGCAAGGAAAGATTTAATTTTTAAAAATACTACTTAGGAAAACAATGTAAAATAAAATTGTTAAGTGAAGCTGAAGATATATGGCTGGCACACACTTCGTGAGGAGAGCTATGCTTGACGGAATCGTTTTCGTCAACCTAATTATTGCAGTCCTAGATATCTGTTTGAAACGCTTTCCCTTTTGTGAGTTTAGTGGATAATCAAGGAGGAGTCCCATTTTACCATTTGTGTTTCCCTGAGCTGGTGAAAAATAAAGGAATAATAAAAGGGAAATATACAGAGGAAGGCTTCTCTGTCGGGGCACCTTTGGGAGCTTGTTTAAGTGGCCTTAAGTAAGATAATAAGCATGGAGTGCGAAAAGAGAAGACTTTGTCTTTTCACATTAGCAGCGTCCCTATTTGAGTGGCAATATCTGTGAAAATGCTGCTCAGCCTTTAATGAGACTGCATTGCCTTAGTGTATCAGTCTAATTAATCCCATATTTTCACAGCATATAATTACTGAGCCTGGCTGTGTTATATGGCTATTGGAGGTGGAGCAGAGTCGACACTATCCTCTCTCTCTCTCCTTGCAATTTATTACACCAGCAACGAGACACAACTGAAACCTCCCAGTATAGGACTATCTGTCATCTCTACATTATCAGTAAAATAGACCGCCTTCCATATTGTGCTACAAGGGCTCCAGCAAATTGCTATTTTTATGGGACATGATAAAGGAAATGCTACCTTATGTTCAAATTTTTTACTGTCTGATGCTGGAAAAAATGTAGTGCCTGGTCTGTTAAAGTGTGTGTGTGTGTAAGTGAGTGTGTATGCGTTTTTCTAGCATAATACTGCTTTCCCATTAGCAAAGCAATATTGTCCCCCCCCATGCCCCCAGCCTCTTTTTTTTCTGCATGTCTTTTAACTTGGGTTAGAAGAAAGATAAAGGAACAGGTGGAAGGGTTTGAGGGCTTTGCAAAGTTGTTCCTTAGGTGTAGAATTAAATAAATAGCTGAATAAGGCTGCTTTGTGCTCATTGCTTTCTTTTGGTTTCTTGTCTGTGTTGCCATGTGGTGTTTAAAATGCTGGCATGTTTTAACATTGGAAGTGCAGCATTTTAATTTGAATATGTTGGTAGGTCTTAAGCTGTCTCCATCAAAGGACAGTATATAGATAGGGAAATATAGTTAACCCTAAAATAAGAGTTCTGTCAGATATTCAAATTGTATCAACAATTATTTGACTGCAATGTCACAATATAATAATAATAAGAAGAAGATTTTTATTAATATATGCATATATGTCTCCACATACATGATTCCAATACATTAAATAATTGGTTTTATATTTAACAAACTCTCACACTGACACAATTGGAAATTGGAGAACATCCAGTACTTCATATTTATTTATTTTTAATTGTGGTAATTTGTCCAAATGTTATCTAAATGATAAAACTATATATATAACATTAACAAATAGATATACATATCTTAATTTAAAGAAACTTTGGTTCAGTTGTTAAAAACTGCAGGCCCTAAAACATCAAAACAGTCACTATCTGTAATTTTTCCATCCAACAGCAAAACCTGCAGAACTGTGTGTGAGAGAGAGAGAGAGAGAGATGAAGAAAGGAGGAAAAATGTGTGAAATAGGTGTTTGTGTTCCATGCCTGTGTTCTTTCCTTGTTGGATGCCTCACCTCCCTCTCCTCCTCTCCTTCAATCCATCTCACCCAAGTCTTCTCTCTGTTTGACAGGTAGTGCGGACCTAACTGACAGCTACTCAAATTCCACTGAAGAAACCAAGCATTAATTAAGTCATTGCTGGACTGTAATTTCCTTGAGAAGTAAAAAATTCTCACACAAGAAAAGGTTACAGAGACCTTTTCTGTGTCAAAATTACCATGCGTCATGAATATTAATGCTCTTAATGAAGACAACCTTTGCTTCATCAAGAAGCTTCGAGAGCAGGTGCCAAGCTGATAGACTTACTCTGTGGATTTTTCAGCCGATGAAAATAGGCACATTGCGATTTATACATTAAAATCAGCATCTCCCCTTGGATTTTATTTTGTCTTTTATTTTTGTTGTGTTTATATTTATTTTCTTTACATTTACTGAAATAATGAATCAAAACAACAAAGAAAATGTGTTTTCACATATTTTTTAAATCAGCCAGTTTCCACACATGCACACTGATACACATTGTTTCAATGGAAATACACAAAATTTGGCACTTGATGTTATGTAGAGTGTATGGTTTTCTATTTTTCAGTCCAGAAAAGCAATATATGAATTTGTAATAGCTGTAATGTCTGGCTGTTGGTGGAGAATTAAGACATTTTATTATTATTAATTCTGTATCTCTGACAAAACAAAACAAAAATAAACACAATTGTCTTATCAATCAAATACATGCCCCTCCATTTTCTTTTTGTACTACCACTACAATTGTAAGTTCCCAGATAAACTTTGAAGGTAAGACAAGGAAAGTGACAGTAGAGGATTACTCTGTACTGTTCACAGTGAAACAGGACTTCATGTTATTTGCTGAACCAAATCAGCTGGGGTTGATGATCCATCGACCCCAGGAAACCTGAGCACCCTACTGATTTACACCTGACCTCATGAAGGCCGCTAACTAGTGAGGTTAGTAGATCACAACCCAATGTGTATGATGACAGAAAAATAAATAAATACATACCTTTTGTGCAACATTAAAAAGGATCTTGCTTCAGTTTCATATGTATTTCTTTCTAATAACACTAATACTATTACAAATAATAATGATATTACTAATGATAAAAAAACAATAATAATAAAATGTGTCATACAAAATGGATATACAGTATATGTGTTTGTATTATTATTATTATTATTATTATTATTATTATTATCATCAGTGGTAGTGCAGGAAATAGTTTGCATAGTAACCTATAGATAGATATAGATATAGGTCTAACAAAAAAGGACACACATCTGTTTTGAGGAAAAGCAGTGGTGAAGAACTGAGAGGGATGCTCCAAATGTTCTTAATTGGATAAGGGTGTCTGCCAAAATAATAAAAAATAATTGAGATGTAAAATAGTAAATACTCTGCCCATTTTTTGTTTGGAGATTTGCATTAGTTATTCATTAACAAGAACAGGACATTATATTTAACCATATAAGTTGAGATTCAGCCCTGTGGAATTGTGAATATAGCACTTTATAGAAGCAGCAGTAAAACGATTGGTTTCATATGCAACCCATGTTATCTGAAAAAGGAAGCACTGCCCAAGGGGAATGGTTTCTGCGCAATTCCATAGGAACCCAATCGAAAACGTCACTCTATCAAAGCTGGCATTGGCCCCTGCGCACGTCACTCAGAACAGGTCCCTTCCCACTTCCTGTTCTATAAAACGTGACGTCAGCGCAGGTTTGTCCTCTTTTGCCAGGAGCTAGGACTCCTTTTTCAGATAACCAGGGTTGCATTCCTGGGGGGGTTTTGTGATGGGGCCCAGCAGCTTCTGGCAAAGGGACACCCTGACACGAGCTCTCAGTCGGAAGAGGGAGAGACACATGTGTATGGAGGCAACTCTATCTGTTGCCAGTGTGGTGAGCATGGCAATGGAATCGAGGCGCAGTCTAAGGAACTGTGCCTGCTGCCCCAATTCGGAGAGACGGCCTAGAATCAGGTTTGTGTTGCTCTGAACCTGCTCCCTCGAGTGAGAACAAACCAGCCAGTTGTCTAGGTAATTGAGGACGTTGACCCCTGGCAACACAGGGGGGCTAACACGACGTCCATGCACGAGGAGAAAGTGTGTGGCGCTAGCGACAGGCCAAAGGGGAGAATAGCAAACTCGAACGCTTGGCCCTTGAAGGCAAAGCGGAGAAACGTCCTGTGTGCCTGCACAATGGGGATGTGAAAGTATGCATCTTTCAGATCCACCGTGGTGAACCAGTCGCCGGGCTTGATGGGACATGGTGCGCAGGTTGAGCATCTTGAAGTGCAACACCTTGCGGGGAGATTCAGGCGCCTCAGATCCAAGATGGGGCGGAAACCTTCATCTTTCTTGGGCACTAGGAAGTATGGGGAATAGAATTCCTTGTGCTGCCCCGTAGGGGGCACTTTGCGGATTGCTCGCTTCTCCAGCAGAGCGTCGATTTCGACAGGAGTGCCGCACACTGAAATGGGTCCCTCATTCGCATCCACACCATACCACGAGCTGCCATAGGCTGCCGGAGGGCAGTGCAGTGAGCCTAGGGGGGTGCCTGCCTGCCAGAAAGATGCTGGCGGAGGTCGGGAGGAGGGCGAGGCTGTGGCCTGGGCTGTGGCCTGGGACCCGCGATCAGGGGGCCTCTCCGTCGACAAGCTGCCGCAGGCTGCCTGTGCTGCTCAGCATTGGGTGCAACGGGCTAAACCTGGACCAGCTGCAGGGACTGCTCTCTCTGTTGGAGGGTGTGTGAGACCATCTCCTCCACAGAGGGGGCCAAAAGTGAAGCCCAGCGAGATGGGTCCTGTCCACCTCAGGAACACGTCATGCCTGGGACAGCCAGAACTGGTGGCGCACCTCCACAATGGTTGCCAGGGACTGCCTAGTCTGCCCAACGTTACCAGCTGGTCAGCCGCCGCCACTATCTCCGAGATAGGGGGCGGGATTGGTGATGCATTGTCATGCTCCGAGGGCTCAGCCAGCTGGGCCAAAAACAGGGCCAGCAGGCTCTCGGTGTTCCTGAGGCGGGCCACTTGGACTCCTGCCTCATATGCCCTTCGGAGCAGCATCTCCGTGACGCGACACTGCCTATTGGGGCAGGCCAGGTCATGTGGCTCCACAGACAGTGGAGGTAGGGAGACAAGCGCAGCAATGGTTGAGTTGACCCACTTCTGCCGCATCCTGGGTCCTGACATGCAAGATCTCCTACAGCCATAGATATGGGCTGTAGTGCGGGCACAAGCCGACAGAGGAGCCCCTCACGTGGGCGAGATCTCTTACGACACACCCAGACTCAGGCCGGGCAGCCGCGCCACGGATTTTACTGTCACTGCTAGCATTCCTGCTGTGGAGGAAAAAGCCCTGTGGACAAAAATCCAATACAGCAAGCAGTCGGAATATATAAGGCACTATATAAACATGACTATTTGTAAAACAAAACTGAAACTGAGCCCCAGTGTGTGGACAGAACAGAATCAGATTATCTATCAATAATAACTAATACAAAAGCAAATAGAGACACACACACAGTAGTAAAGCAGTGGCGAACCAACCAAAAAACAGTGATAATAATAATAATAATAATAATAATAATAATAATAATAATAATAATAAAGTCTAATGCACAGACAAGTAACAGAGAGCTCACGTTCTTGGGTCCAGCGAAATGGCAAAAGAGTACAAACCTGCAAAGACATTACGTTTTATAGAACAGGAAGTGGGAAGGGACCTGTTCTGAGTGACTTGCACAGGGGCCAATGGCAGCTTTAATAGAGTGACGTTTTCGATTGGATTCCTACGGAAGTGCTCAGAAACCCCTCCCCCTTGGGCAGTGCTTCTGACTTGAAAGATAACCTGGGCAACCAGAAAAGCTGAACATTGCAACAGTCAATATTTATATTTTGTAATCATTATTTTAATTTTGCACTACCGAGCCAGTTGTTTAACCTTAGCCAGTTCCTCGTTTAACCGTTTAATTTCACTCTAACTAAACAGTGCTTGGCGGTGTAATAATAAACAGACCAATGTAAATATAACCAAAACTAAAACTAACTTTTGATTGCACCTAAATGTATCACAGCTTCCTCTCTAAAAATATAGCTAAATAAAGACACACAAATATCAGTCCCAAGCACAATCCAAAATCTAGTCTGTAATCAATTTCTTCTGTTGTCCTCTTCCTTGCTTCTCACTCTCCACACCACTGGCATTCCTCCCTGCCTCTCCTCAACAAGAAGCCATCGTCTTCCTGTTTTATATGGGCTGGAAGCTAGCTGGGATACAGGGAGGATTCCCCCTGAATTTCATACCACATGGCATGACAAGCTATAATTCAAAACAAGTGGAAGCATCCTGGGGAGGACTTTATCCAGCAGGATGGATATAGGCTGATGATGATGATGATGATGATATATATATATATACCATCAGCCCATATTGATCCACTGCTGGATGAAGGCCTCCACAAGATGTTTCCACTTGCTTTTATCTACATCTTCTCTTTTCCATTTGACACATGCATCTTCCCATCTTTTATGTGGCCGTCATTTAGGTATTTTTTTAACTCTTGGGATCCATTCATTACCTTATTTTGTCTATGTCCATTCTTCCATGTGTCTGGCCAATTGCCATTTTAACATTTTCACTCTTTCTCAGATCCATTAATTTATTATTATCTCTTATAGTTATTCCAAGTATGCAACTTTCAATTCTTCTTTGTGTCATCCACAGTTTCTGTAACATTTTTGCATTTAGTGACCAGGTTTCACAACCACAAGTGAGTATTACTAGTAGTAGGCATTAATCAAATATTTTTCTTTTCAGGCAAATGGGTAGATTTCCTTTCAATAGTGTGCTTTTTCTTCCAGATGGACTACATCCCATTTTCTTTCTTCTTATGATTTCTTCCATAATATCTCTGTCTGCACTGATTTGTTTTCCATGGTAGACATAACTTTTGACTACTTCCAGTATCCATTGATCTACTTACATTTACTTCAGTTAAATATGACTTTGGTTCAACTCAGGTTCATTTTAAGTTCAATTTTCTTGCTTGCATCTGAAAGTTCTTGAAATTTAATTTGATGGTCTTCAGGTGTTTTTGCAAATATGCAAAATATTTGCATTTTCTTCTGGGTCCAAAGTCTTAAACACTTCTTCAAGAGTAGCTGTGAACAGTTTTGGAGAGATTGTGTCTCCTTGATGTACTCCTTTATAGATCTTGATCATCTCACTGTTTTGGTGGGGTCAGCTAGTTGATGTAGCATTGTTGTAGATATTTGTTAATAAGAGTTATGTAGGTTTCCTCAATGTTTTGATTTCTTGGAGCCCTGATGAATAAGTTTGTCTTTATTGGATCAAAATCTTTTTTATAGTCAAGAAAGCTCAGGCAGAAAGGAAGATAATATTCTCTACATCTTTCTAATACTTCTCGAATAACTTGTATATGATCCATGGTGTCCAGGGTGTCTTGAAGGTGGTGTGTTGCTATCTTTGTAAATACTTGCTATACAATGGGAAGTAGCCTATAGTTCTTCAGATGTTCTTTGTCTCCTTTCTTGTGAAGGAGAATGATGGTTGTGTTGTTCATTTATCTGGTATTTGTTTAATCTTTATAAAAGTGTCAATTTCTTCTCCAGCTTCTTTTAGGATCTCCACTGTGATTCTATATATATATATATATATATATATATATACACTCACCTAAAGGATTATTAGGAACACCTGTTCAATTTCTCATTAATGCAATTATCTAACCAACCAATCACATGGCAGTTGCTTCAATGCATTTAGGGGTGTGGTCCTGGTCAAGACAATCTCCTGAACTCCAAACTGAATGTCTGAATGGGAAAGAAAGGTGATTTAAGCAATTTTGAGCGTGGCATGGTTGTTGGTGCCAGACGGGCCGGTCTGAGTATTTCACAATCTACTCAGTTACTGGGATTTTCACGCACAACCATTTCTAGGGTTTACAAAGAATGGTGTGAAAAGGGAAAAACATCCAGTATGCGGCAGTCCTGTGGGCGAAAATGCCTTGTTGATGCTAGAGGTCAGAGGAGAATGGGCCGACTGATTCAAGCTGATAGAAGAGCAATTTTGACTGAAATAACCACTCGTTACAACCGAGGTATGCAGCAAAGCATTTGTGAAGCCACAACACGTACAACCTTGAGGTGGATGGGCTACAACAGCAGAAGACCCCACCGGGTACCACTCATCTCCACTACAAATAGGAAAAAGAGGCTACAATTTGCACAAGCTCACCAAAATTGGACAGTTGAAGACTGGAAAAATGTTGCCTGGTCTGATGAGTCTGGATTTCTGTTGAGACATTCAGATGGTAGAGTCAGAATTTGGCGTAAACAGAATGAGAACATGGATCCATCATGCCTTGTTACCACTGTGCAGGCTGGTGGTGGTGGTGTAATGGTGTGGGGGATGTTTTCTTGGCACACTTTAGGCCCCTTAGTGCCAATTGGGCATCGTTTAAATGCCACGGCCTACCTGAGCATTGTTTCTGACCATGTCCATCCCTTTATGACCACCATGTACCCATCCTCTGATGGCTACTTCCAGCAGGATAATGCACCATGTCACAAAGGTCGAATCATTTCAAATTGGTTTCTTGAACATGACAATGAGTTCACTGTACTAAACTGGCCCCCACAGTCACCAGATCTCAACCCAATAGAGCATCTTTGGGATGTGGTGGAACGGGAGCTTCGTGCCCTGGATGTGCATCCCACAAATCTCCATCAACTGCAAGATGCTATCCTATCAATATGGGCCAACATTTCTAAAGAATGCTTTCAGCACCTTGTTGAATCAATGCCACGTAGAATTAAGGCAGTTCTGAAGGCGAAAGGGGGTCAAACACAGTATTAGTATGGTGTTCCTAATAATCCTTTAGGTGAGTGTATATATATAAATATATAGAAAGTTTTAGAACACCCCCCTTTTTCCAGTTTTTATTTAAATGTAAGCACAGTTTTTAAGTACAGTTTCCTACACCATCAAAAGGCACTTTTGGAGGAAACTGGAGGAAACTCTGCCAGGAAGAGGTCTGGCAGACCCAAAGCCACAACAAAATCAGAAGACAAGTTTCTGAGAGTCAACAGCTTGCGTGATTGGCGGCTCACAGGACAACAGCTTCAAGCACAGCTTAACACTGGTCGAAGTAAGCAAGTCTCAGCTTCAGCTGTGAAGAGGCTGCAGGTTTGACAGGTCGAGTGGCAAAATAAGAAAAAGAGACTTGCCTGGGCCATGAAGCACTGCCAGTGGACTATTGAAGACTAGAAGAAGGTATTATGGACCAATTAGTCAAAATTTGAAATCTTCGGTTCATCACACAGGGTTTTTGTACACCGTCGAGTAGGTGAAAGGATGGTTCCTCAGTGTGTGACACCAACTGTCAAACATGGAGGAGGAAGCGTGATGTTCTGGGGCTCTTTTGCTGCATCTAGAGTCGGCGAGTGAGTGGCACCCTGAACCAAAACGGCTATCACAGCATTTTACAGCGCCATGCAATAGCCTCTGGTATATGCCTAGTTGGTCAGGGATTTATCCTACAACAAGATAATGACCCAAAACATTGGATGAACTGGACAGAAGGGTGAAAGAAAAAGCAACCTACAAGTGCAACACATTTGTGGGAACTTCTGCAAGTGCTGGGAAGAACTTTCTGAACAATATTTGATTTCCATTGTAGAAAGAAATCAAATTGTATATTTATATAATATATATACCACGCCACCGTGCCACCTACAATATATATATTGTGGGGGACACGGTGGCATGGTGGTTACCACTGCTGCTTCACAGCTCCAGGGGTCCCGGCTTCAAGTTCCGGCTTGGGGAGCCTGTCTGTGTGGAGTTTGCATGTTCTCTCTGTGTCCGCATGGGTTTTCTCCAGGCACTCCGGTTTCCTCCCACTGTCCAAAGACATGCAGGTTAGGTGAATTGGCCAAGCAAATTGCCGTGTGTGTGTGTGTTGCCCAGCGATGGACTGGCGACCCATCCTGGGTGTATTCCTGCCTCCACCCTGTGCCTGCTAGGATCGCCTCCGGCTTCCCCGCGACCCTCACCAGGATAGGCGGTTTTGAAAATGGATGGATGGATGGATATATATATTGTGGCATAGTGCTAGGAGGGGCACAAAGTGGTGGACAGCCTGGCACTACATCTCCTAGAAGCCCTGAGATCAGTCAGCATGTGGAAGCACCTGACCTGAAGGGCTCCCATGATTGGCCAAAGAGAGAGAGAGAGAGAGAGAGAGAGAGAGAGAGAGAGAGAGAGAGAGAAGAGAATGAGTGAAGAAGCAAAGAGCCAGCAAGCAAGTACTCCACACTTTCAATGTGGGGAAAAAAGGGGGGAGTGAAAAAATGAATTAATTTGAAACAAAAACCTGAAAAGTGTTCACTAGAGAAGTATACTCCCAATTGCTATGATATCCTAAATATGCTCAGGTGCAACCAATTGCCTTCAGAATTCACACAATAAGTTGAATGGCATCTATCTGTGTGCAATAAAAGTAGTTCACATTAATTCAGATTAATTACACCTGCCTGTTAAGTCTTACAGTTGGAAAGTGCATTCAAAGCAAATATACTATTATGAAGACAAAGTAGCATTCAAAATAACTGTAGGTTAAAAATGTGGAAAGGTACAGATCAGATTGTGTAGATTGTGTAAATCAAAGATAAAAACATCACTTTAATGAATCAAAAATTCAGTTTGTAAAACAACAAAATGTGGAAATGTCCAAGGGGGCTGAATACTTCCTATAGGTACTGTGTATATATATATATACACTCACCTAAAGGATTATTAGGAACAGCATACTAATACTGTGTTTGACCCCCTTTCGCCTTCAGAACTGCCTTAATTCTACGTGGCATTGATTCAACAAGGTGCTGAAAGCATTCTTTAGAAATGTTGGCCCATATTGATAGGATAGCATCTTGCAGTTGATGGAGATTTGTGGGATGCACATCCAGGGCACGAAGCTCCCGTTCCACCACATCCCAAAGATGCTCTATTGGGTTGAGATCTGGTCACTGTGGGGGCCAGTTTAGTACAGTGAACTCATTGTCATGTTCAAGAAACCAATTTGAAATGATTCGACCTTTGTGACATGGTGCATTATCCTGCTGGAAGTAGCCATCAGAGGATGGGTACATGGTGGTCATAAAGGGATGGACATGGTCAGAAACAATGCTCAGGTAGGCCGTGGCATTTAAACGATGCCCAATTGGCACTAAGGGGCCTAAAGTGTGCCAAGAAAACATCCCCCACACCATTACACCACCACCACCAGCCTGCACAGTGGTAACAAGGCATGATGGATCCATGTTCTCATTCTGTTTACGCCAAATT
This sequence comes from Amia ocellicauda, assembly GCF_036373705.1. Taxonomy (NCBI): domain Eukaryota; kingdom Metazoa; phylum Chordata; class Actinopteri; order Amiiformes; family Amiidae; genus Amia; species Amia ocellicauda. Next base: position 39,718,961 of record NC_089859.1, on the reverse strand, counting down.
CTGACTATACCATCTGAATGTCTCAACAGAAATCGAGACTCATCAGACCAGGCAACATTTTTCCAGTCTTCAACTGTCCAATTTTGGTGAGCTTGTGCAAATTGTAGCCTCTTTTTCCTATTTGTAGTGGAGATGAGTGGTACCCGGTGGGGTCTTCTGCTGTTGTAGCCCATCCGCCTCAAGGTTGTACGTGTTGTGGCTTCACAAATGCTTTGATGCATACCTCGGTTGTAACGAGTGGTTATTTCAGTCAAAGTTGTTCTTCTATCAGCTTGAATCAGTCGGCCCATTCTCCTCTGACCTCTAGCATCAACAAGGCATTTTCGCCCACAGGACTGCCGCATACTGGATGTTTTTCCCTTTTCACACCATTCTTTGTAAACCCTAGAAATGGTTGTGCGTGAAAATCCCAGTAACTGAGCAGATTGTGAAATACTCAGACCGGCCCGTCTGGCACCAACAACCATGCCACGCTCAAAATTGCTTAAATCACCTTTCTTTCCCATTCAGACATTCAGTTTGGAGTTCAGGAGATTGTCTTGACCAGGACCACACCCCTAAATGCATTGAAGCAACTGCCATGTGATTGGTTGGTTAGATAATTGCATTAATGAGAAATTGAACAGGTGTTACTAATAATCCTTTAGGTGAGTGTATATATATATATATATATATATATATATATATATATATATATATATCATCATCAGCCTATATCGATCCACTCCTGGATGAAGGCCTCCCTAAAACATTTCCACTTACCTTGATTTATAGATTCCTTTTACCTCCTTATATATATATATATATATATATATATATATATATATATATACAAACACACACATACTATAAACAATTTTGCATAAAAAAATATTATACTTTTCCCAGTAATGTCAACAATATTCTGTATTGTCTTGGTTACTTCCAAAATGAAGAGAAATGAGACATATTTCCATAAGCTATGGAAACATTTCCCACCAAGAGTGAATGAAAGTAATTTTTTTTTTTCCATATGCATTTCAATATGAACTGTATAAGCATTATCAATTTTGCTTATGTACATTTATAACATGCTTACCATAAACATTCATTTTAGGCAACACTGCAAAATGCTTGAGATTGCATACAAGATGCACACTCTTAATGAATATATATGTTTCATCAAGGATTATGTTGCACAGCATATGTAGCACAGCAGAATAGCAAAGGAGACTGAGGGAACAATAATGAGTTAGTCTTCAAACATCATGTTAGGCACAAGCCTTTAGCTCCACAAGCTTACAGACCACACAATTTAGGTGGGATAAAGATGCCATTTGGCATCAAAATAAGGTTCACAATTATTTGACTGTAAAAGGCAACTTATATTCAATGCAAGTATATTCATGCAACTAGATTTTTACATTGAAAACAAACATTGCTACATTGCATCTTAATTTTCATCCTAACTGACAAAACTGGTGTAGTTGTCTTTATAGTCCCTATATCATTCAGTACCTTACCCCCTTCATGCATGCAAACTGTTTGCAAATGTCTGTAGCATCATCAATTGTAGGAACATAACACCTCCAACCATGTGCCCTGCCATGATGGCATGCTGTTCTTTTATATTGATTTTCATGGGCTTTATAGCTACCACTGCACCAGGTATAGAGCTCCAGCCATGAAAAGATTTATCTGAAGGAGACAAAAGCTACTTCCCCATTCCACCCTTTTTTCTACAGCTTTCATGCTGTCATATTCTTCTCATTAATTCTGACCTGTCATACAGTCCCCTGCAGTATCTCAGTGTAAGGTGACAGGTTTCCAATGAGTGACAAAGGCTCTTTAGGTGATACAGAAGATCTTTCACGGAGCGAGTTTTGTAAAGTGCCCCTCAAATGTCACTTTTTAACTCAATACTTTAAACACACAGCAAGGCCTTTTCTTAGTACTTAGCCTGCTTTAGAAATAAAGTCTGAGTGTTTTTTTTTTTTTTCTTCAGGTAAATGTCTCTGTTTGAGTGAAAAATCCAATTACATGAAATGAATAAATGAATATGAAAACTTTTAGCAAACAAACTCAAGCTTCAAGCAGCATATTTATTTTGGTCCATGTGTTTTTTAAATTAGTAATAAAAGTCTCAGCTGAAGGCTGAAATCATAACTAACACATTAAGTGCAATATTAAATAAACCTCAATCTGCAGCTTTCTAGAGGGTCTGAGGGAGAAATACTATTCTACAATTTTTTCAGATTCAGAGTAAACAAAATTGCTCTTATTTTATTTTTGTGTGATAACATCAGTATTTGTCAGCATGGTTTTATGTAACTGGACTCTACAATTATTAAGTATAGATACTGCACACACAACACATTTGAGGAAGTATGCAACTTACAAATTATAATACCTAAATTTTCTAGGCCTTTCAATCTATTGTTTGTATTAGTCATATTTTTGTTAATAATAATAATAATAATAATAATAATAATAATAATAATAATAATAATAATAATAATAATGTATCTTATGTTAATGTACTCAATGTTTTGATATGAATTTGATTTGGACTCATACACAGGGAAATGCAGGTCTGGGTGTAAGTTTTTAGATTATTTGTTATTTGTTAGAATTTGTTAATTCAAGACAAAAAAATTGTATTGGTTCCAAGACTGAGGTCAACACGTCAATGGGAGGACAGTGAAATGCTTATTAATACCAACAGACTATGACAAGGCTTTATTAACTGGTCTTCCCGACTGTCCAAGCAAGCAGGTTACAACCAATTGTCAAAAACCTACTGTGAGAACCCTTAGTCATTCCAAATCTACCATTAAGAGCTCAAGCCTTTATATTGGCTATGTGTGATGTTTTGTGATTATTTAAAGTATTAACCATTAACTTGTTACGGTTGGCATATTTAGTGAATATACTGACTTACATGTGAGTCTTTTGATACTACAGAATAGAAAAGGCATTCAAGATGAATGTCCTGGCTTAATAAAATATATTAAAAAGACACAGTCCTTTAAAATAATAAAAGGGGTTTTGGTTCTTTACTGGGAGGCATTCATTAACATGATAATATAGAGCAAATATTTAATTTGAAAACAAAAAATCATCTTAATTTATTTTAAAAATCAAAAATGTGAAGTGTTGAAGCCAGCTGAAATCCAATGTTTTTTTTTCTTTTTTAATAACAATAATTTAGTTTTTAATCATTTAGGAGCATTGAGGTTTAATAAAGCAGTCTGTGGTAGCAGTTGACAAGAGGCACTGTTTAATGGTAAATGATACAGTTGGGAGTGGAGCGCTGACATGATCAGAAGCAGGAGGAAACAAAAAGAAAACAAGGGGAAGAACTCTCTTTATCAATGACATGAAAATGGATTGAAAGACAAAAAAACATTTTGACAGCAAGCAGATGTTTCTCATTCCAGTTATGGAAATGCTGAATCTTAATACCGCTATCACCATCCAAATGTTCTACAGTTGACCATCAGGAATTACAAGGCTTATCTGCATTTGTTTGCAACCTTTCATTAGTACATGTTTACTGCTCACTACATTACATTACATTATACTGAGTACAGAAATATTGAATTGAGGATCTTCACTCATTCCTTATAATAAACAGACTGTGCCTTAAATAGATACAGGTTTCAGCAGGTACAGAATAAAACATGCTAACTACCAATGATTTCTCAATGAGACTTTTGTGAAAGTGAGGAAGAGAAGGAATGAATGGTTGAAAAAAGAAATAAAAAGTGCAGAGTGTTTATTATTGTAATGAACTGTGTGGTTCCGATCATGGCGAGACTCCATGCCTGTTCTCCCGTGCCACAGTGAGGCAACCTTAACGGCAACACTAATAGGTCCAGGCCTCATAACGAGGCTTCTGAATCACAACACTACCCCCCCCCCCCCCCACAATAATTAGAGCATCATCGCACTGCTCCTACATTTCCTAGCCTGGGATGGACCGATGCAGGCTCAGCAACAGCATACTGTAGCATACTGTGGAGTTCCGGCCATAGCGAGACTCAAACCCTGTTCTCCCACACCACAGTGCAGCAACTGTACTGCAACACTAAAAGGCCAAAGCCTCTTAGCAAGCCTTCAGAATCGCTACATTACTATCGTTATTATTGTCGTTGTTTTTGTTGTTGTTTAGAAGGATCGAATTTAAGCAGTACAACTTTTTTGTTGTATTGCACAATTTCCTCCACATTTCTATCTCCAAATTCTAAAGGGGAAGAAGAACCTCCAGTCTACTGTACTGTACAATATTTTTTAGATTTCCACCTTTAAGCATATAGTAGAGTCAATTGCAGCAAATATAATTAAAAACTAATAATATTACCCTGATCGTTAAATTCAAGTAGAAGCTTCTTTCAGCTTTGGGGATTTTATTATTATAAGTAATTTGCCTTTAACTGTTGTCCTTCCCTTTTATGTCCACTATTGTCCAGTAGGCTCAAAATATGTTAATATGGCTAGGTCCTGTATTTTCTCTTTCTCAAACATCCCTCCAGAGTGGTGAATGACCAGTGAAGGATTCTGCTTGTAGGCTAGGGATCAATACAAGCGACAACCCTGTGAACTGATAAAAGAGAAAGACATCAATGAAGTCATTGCAAACTCTGCTGTAACTAATTATTGCTTCCCAGCTGGAGGCAAGTGTTAGGCAGTCCAACTGTTGCAAGTTTTTCCTTCATGCACTCACTTTCACCATACATCTGTACCCAGCAACTGTACAGTGTACACAACACTATACTCCATTGACAGTGGTCTGTAGAAAAGGGCATTCTATTACAGTTATGAAATTTGTTTAGCTTGTCAGTTTATTGATTTGAGGAGACAAGTAGTACAAAAATATTAGGGTTTGCCTCCAATAGAAAGATATGTAATTGAGTAAAGGCAGCTTTTAATAATGTCTGTATCTGGCAAATGGGACAGGGGGTGCTTGTTTACATTTTTTGTGGTTAGCTGGAAGGCCTTTTAAATCTGCACTGCAATAACTGTCCCACAAGACAAAAACAAAACAAAAAATATTTGATGGCTGTCTGATTCTAGTTAGTGCTGTGGATTCTATCTCTGTAGGGACTTTATCCAGCAATTTTCAGTCGTGTCCATGTGTCCAGAATGTAATGTTAAAAATCACATGGCTTACAAATTGCTTACATATGTCATGAACCATCGCGAGTTATTCCCCAACTAATTCAAAGCACAACCATTTACGCTTTGATCTGAGAACTCTGTGCTGACCCTGTGCTGTCAATGTGCATTGTGACCTGGGACATTCCTATTTAGCAGTCTCTGAGGAGCAGGCGATCTTTAATCCATTGCCACACACTCAGTATAATTTGAACATCAGTCTGCTCCCATCAGCTGATCACCAGGATGCCACAGCACAAAATGTATACCTGAAAAGGCAGTTGGACAATGCAGGAGTAACACGCAGTGCAAAATTACCACTGTTCATTCTGGATAAAAATATTGACTAGACACTTGAAAAGAAAGATATTAAGGCTCTCTTTTTCTGGTAATAACAGATAACAGCTGAGTGGAAAATGCTAAATTAAATTATCTACATAAAACAAAAAAATACATAGTTCATAATTAGGCAAAGAAACACTTGTTTTCACCTTCATTTATTTAAATGGTTTATTCACAATCCAAAATTCCTTGTATAGACAGGATTAACCACAATACAAATCTCTCACTGTTGGTCTATAGAAACTTTACCAATTTACTGTTATATATTCTAAACCAGTTCAGAGTGATATTACATGACACATTGCAACCAAAATGTGAACCTTGCTCATAAGAAAGTAGTTTTCATAGTCCAAACATCATACTACAACTATAGCTCAATACTTCCTTAAACAGATGAAAAACTTCAGGGATGAGAAGGGAGTTCATTGCCAATTAATTCCCATGTCTAGCCTCAAGACTGCTCCAAAAATGTCTCAATAATGGCAAAATCTTTGGATTTCAGTTACATGGGACATGAGACACTATAATAACATTTAATTAGCATATACCAGATTACAGAAATCATATATATGTAATTTACAAACCTTCATCTAAAGTTTTGTTGCAGACTGACTTGGGGCCAGATTAAATCAAAACTTTGACCTACCTGCTAGGAAACTACAAACCTGTACATCATAGTGGTTACATTTATGATTAGAAGAAAGTGGCATCTTAAAATACCACCAACATTCCCCGGCTATTTTAACTACCTCTCACAAACTACTTTTGTCTGTAGGCTATTCATAACACTCCCAGCAAGCACACACACTCACACCTGACACTGATCTCCAATGATCTGCCCTCCCTCCAAATTCACAGGTTACAATTGTATCCTCCCAACCCCATGTCTTCTTCTTTTTTTTGTGTGGCAATTTAAGCTTTGCAGTTTCCTTTTTGATTTGGACTGCACATAGAATCAACCTAGATGAGGAGTATTTTGTTGTCCTGCATAGGAATGCATTGAGAATCTGGTTTAATGCTAGAAAATGCTTCCCTAAACATATTCAGCCATTTGGTTACAAAAAACACTTTAAAATGTAAATTGCACATTATAGTTTAATGCACTGGACAAAAGCTAAAGTCTGTATCGTTGTGGAGTTGGTGTGTGTGCGTGCGTGCGTGCGTGCGTGCGTGCGTGCGTGTGTGTGTGTGTGTGTGTGTGTGTGTGTAAAGGTGGGCATAATACATCCAGAAATTCATACAAAATACTTATAATTTACTTGTATGACCATGTAGTACATATTGTAACATTATGAATTGGACAGTAAACCAGCATGTACAGTAATTGTCTGTAACAAATAAAAGATGAATCAATAATAAATAAATTGTCATTATTTTATTTTGTGATGTCTTAATACATATTTTTTTCTTGTTGTATGTAGCCATGGGACATCAAATGTAAACCTCAAAGATTACTATAATTTGTCTCCTACCATATGATAAATTAGTTTATTTAATCATTGCGTTGTTCTTGCTTATTGTAACTTTGTTCTAGTAGTCACTGTATATAATCTCGCCAGTACTGTATGTTTTTATGTATTCATGTATCTAACTAGTGACACATGCTGAGAGTCAAACGAAAGACACTATAGGATGTCAATGCTAAAACAAAGTACAAAGTCTTTTCCAAAGATTTGATCAATTTAATAAAAATATATATTTTTTACAAAAGTCCTTTAATTGACACAAAAAGTTATATTTTAACAAGGTACTGAACAACAATGACACAGTGGTTTGCCTGAAACTGGGTGTGAAAGCTGCATGAATCTCAGCTTGCCCATTCAAGCAGTTCTGAATGTACCTGTGCAAATTACTCTTGCAACTATCTTATGTCTATAAAAAAGGCAAGGTTAACTGTAATCAAATTGCAAGCCAAATGTACAGTTCCTTTAGGTCAGAGAAAAGCATGTCACTCATAGTTGCCTCTTAAAAGGTATGAGTCATTCTGAAAATCATTATATATACTGCCAGTTTTTAAGGAATAACATTGACCAGAGCTTTATTTTTTCCCATGTTCTCCTCTGACCTTAATATATTCATTTTATCCATTAAATGTTTGTTGTATCTAATTAAAAGTGAATTGAGCATGTTTGTAGTCGATCAAAATTAGAACAAAAACTGTGATGGCCTAATCATTTTGGGCCACAGATTTTTCTCTAAAATGACATACAAGGTTTAAAGTGAAGACACTCATTCTTTATTTATGTTTGTCTGTTTATTGTTTTCTAAAATAGCAAATGAATGTTGACACAGGATAGATTATGGACTACAAAACAATAGATTACTGATAGATAGGCTATATATAGAATCTTGCTCAAATTGTTTTAATTAAAGCAATAACATCACGCATGTTTTCTATCTCAAAAAATGCTTTTAGAGTTCTCCAGTTTTGTTGATCATTAATACTTAGGATATTGACCCAAAAAGAATAAAGGGTTACTTAATTTTAATGCCAAAATAACCCATTATATTACTAGCTCTTACTATGACATGCAAATTAACAAATAATCAGAGGTGCAAAATATTAAAACAAAATGTGTATTTCATCACTGGAGATAAGTTTAATGCATATCTCGTTAAGGGCTTTAATTAGACGCATGAGAGAAATAAAGTCAACCTTGCTAGAAAAAGAAAGAAAGAAGAAAGATAAATGGTACAAGGTAAATGGTGCATCAGAACCCAATTATCACCTGAAGCAAGACAGACTGCTAGACATTTTCACAGCCAGGTTGTTCAGTAGGTTTTAAGAATCTTGTCTTTTTGCCGTTTTAGAAGAGGGGGGAGCAGCAGGAGGCAAGGTATTGTAATACATAGCATACATTTATGTAAATAACAAACATTTAATATAAATCTTCATAATATTGTGTCCTTTTAGTGGGTTGCTCAAGATTCAAGATGCCGTGTTGAAGAAATTGTTGGATCCCTGTGCATTTGTGTAGGATTTGTATGCATACCCATGTTATGGGATCACGTAAATAACATTCTGTGTCAGCCCCCTATCCCTGTATAAACTATTTGGCAATAAATTATCCTTTTTCATGTCTGGTGAACAGAACCAGAAAAAATTTACAATATCCGTATCATTTCTAGTGTTCTTGGCCTTACCTTTCCATATAATGTGGGAGGCACCCCTTTCATTTTACTTTGATCCTTTGGTGCACTAGCAAACGGAACTTCAGTGTATGGACAACATAGTACCTTGAATTTCAACTGGATATTTCACCTGCAAGAAACACAGAATTTGATTTAACCCTGTGGCATGATTACATTCCAAGTGTGAAATACAGTGTTCCTGATACAATGGAATGTCAGAAGGATCTCCTGACTTAATTTCATTGGATTCAATGTAGAGGATATACTCAAATGATTGAGAGGCACAAACAGTTGTATAAGAACTGTAACCAAAGCAGAGTGAGAAGGGATTTAAAATGTTATTTCCTGTAGCTGGGGAAAGATGTCAATCTTGAAGTAGGCCAGATTGCAGAGTAGTAAAGGATATTTCTTTTACCGGGAGGTTTTCAGTTTAAGTCCCATACAGATTCCACTGAAACACACACAAAACAAAGATCCTGTTACGGGTTCTGTAGCTGCAGTTGTTGATGCATTGTTAGCCTCCGGCGAGAACATTTGTGTTAGCTTACCTCTCTTTCTATAGGTTTTCTTTTTCACCATAATACACCTTTGCTACAAAATATATTTTGTTCTGTAGTTTTCTTTGTTTTAGAGAATTTTCTAGAAATTATATATTTGCATGTGAGTATGTAAACCATTGATGACAACTGTATACACTATATGAATGCCCCTTTTGCCACCACTACCCCTGAGCCATGCTGGTTCCAAGCCATACTGCACATGTATGACCAGGACAGCTCTGGTATTTTTCCATATCTGTTCACTGGTGTACCATAATAAAACACTGGCATTTTAAAATGTGAAATCAGATTAAATTAACTTAACAAAGTGCTCATAAAATAATAATAAAACACACTGAAGAAACACATATGTCCTGATACCAGTAGTGATTCAATGTAGTTTTATATATGATCAGAATGAATAATAAATATTACATGAAAGTGATCGTAGTCAATAGATAATCTCCTCATCCCAAAATAGAATAACAAAGCAACTAACAGGTGTCAGTATTAAAATGAACTTCAATATGATTGTTTTGTAATGTAATTTATTCTCTTCTTAAACAAAGGTAGAAATGAAGGGAGCCTAAGGATAATCAACCTATCTCATGTTAGCTGTATGATTCTGAAGTGCTGAAAAAGTGCAACAACTTAAATTACACTCAGACCTGAAATAAACTTAAGTCTACTATCCTGATTGCTGATTCCTCTTAATCAGTCTCCTGTTTCAACTCCCCTGTAACAAGAAAGCAGGGAC
>NC_089859.1:39644674-39708855 GCF_036373705.1 Amia ocellicauda | reverse complement strand
ATTACACCAGCAACGAGACACAACTGAAACCTCCCAGTATAGGACTATCTGTCATCTCTACATTATCAGTAAAATAGACCGCCTTCCATATTGTGCTACAAGGGCTCCAGCAAATTGCTATTTTTATGGGACATGATAAAGGAAATGCTACCTTATGTTCAAATTTTTTACTGTCTGATGCTGGAAAAAATGTAGTGCCTGGTCTGTTAAAGTGTGTGTGTGTGTAAGTGAGTGTGTATGCGTTTTTCTAGCATAATACTGCTTTCCCATTAGCAAAGCAATATTGTCCCCCCCCATGCCCCCAGCCTCTTTTTTTTCTGCATGTCTTTTAACTTGGGTTAGAAGAAAGATAAAGGAACAGGTGGAAGGGTTTGAGGGCTTTGCAAAGTTGTTCCTTAGGTGTAGAATTAAATAAATAGCTGAATAAGGCTGCTTTGTGCTCATTGCTTTCTTTTGGTTTCTTGTCTGTGTTGCCATGTGGTGTTTAAAATGCTGGCATGTTTTAACATTGGAAGTGCAGCATTTTAATTTGAATATGTTGGTAGGTCTTAAGCTGTCTCCATCAAAGGACAGTATATAGATAGGGAAATATAGTTAACCCTAAAATAAGAGTTCTGTCAGATATTCAAATTGTATCAACAATTATTTGACTGCAATGTCACAATATAATAATAATAAGAAGAAGATTTTTATTAATATATGCATATATGTCTCCACATACATGATTCCAATACATTAAATAATTGGTTTTATATTTAACAAACTCTCACACTGACACAATTGGAAATTGGAGAACATCCAGTACTTCATATTTATTTATTTTTAATTGTGGTAATTTGTCCAAATGTTATCTAAATGATAAAACTATATATATAACATTAACAAATAGATATACATATCTTAATTTAAAGAAACTTTGGTTCAGTTGTTAAAAACTGCAGGCCCTAAAACATCAAAACAGTCACTATCTGTAATTTTTCCATCCAACAGCAAAACCTGCAGAACTGTGTGTGAGAGAGAGAGAGAGAGAGATGAAGAAAGGAGGAAAAATGTGTGAAATAGGTGTTTGTGTTCCATGCCTGTGTTCTTTCCTTGTTGGATGCCTCACCTCCCTCTCCTCCTCTCCTTCAATCCATCTCACCCAAGTCTTCTCTCTGTTTGACAGGTAGTGCGGACCTAACTGACAGCTACTCAAATTCCACTGAAGAAACCAAGCATTAATTAAGTCATTGCTGGACTGTAATTTCCTTGAGAAGTAAAAAATTCTCACACAAGAAAAGGTTACAGAGACCTTTTCTGTGTCAAAATTACCATGCGTCATGAATATTAATGCTCTTAATGAAGACAACCTTTGCTTCATCAAGAAGCTTCGAGAGCAGGTGCCAAGCTGATAGACTTACTCTGTGGATTTTTCAGCCGATGAAAATAGGCACATTGCGATTTATACATTAAAATCAGCATCTCCCCTTGGATTTTATTTTGTCTTTTATTTTTGTTGTGTTTATATTTATTTTCTTTACATTTACTGAAATAATGAATCAAAACAACAAAGAAAATGTGTTTTCACATATTTTTTAAATCAGCCAGTTTCCACACATGCACACTGATACACATTGTTTCAATGGAAATACACAAAATTTGGCACTTGATGTTATGTAGAGTGTATGGTTTTCTATTTTTCAGTCCAGAAAAGCAATATATGAATTTGTAATAGCTGTAATGTCTGGCTGTTGGTGGAGAATTAAGACATTTTATTATTATTAATTCTGTATCTCTGACAAAACAAAACAAAAATAAACACAATTGTCTTATCAATCAAATACATGCCCCTCCATTTTCTTTTTGTACTACCACTACAATTGTAAGTTCCCAGATAAACTTTGAAGGTAAGACAAGGAAAGTGACAGTAGAGGATTACTCTGTACTGTTCACAGTGAAACAGGACTTCATGTTATTTGCTGAACCAAATCAGCTGGGGTTGATGATCCATCGACCCCAGGAAACCTGAGCACCCTACTGATTTACACCTGACCTCATGAAGGCCGCTAACTAGTGAGGTTAGTAGATCACAACCCAATGTGTATGATGACAGAAAAATAAATAAATACATACCTTTTGTGCAACATTAAAAAGGATCTTGCTTCAGTTTCATATGTATTTCTTTCTAATAACACTAATACTATTACAAATAATAATGATATTACTAATGATAAAAAAACAATAATAATAAAATGTGTCATACAAAATGGATATACAGTATATGTGTTTGTATTATTATTATTATTATTATTATTATTATTATTATCATCAGTGGTAGTGCAGGAAATAGTTTGCATAGTAACCTATAGATAGATATAGATATAGGTCTAACAAAAAAGGACACACATCTGTTTTGAGGAAAAGCAGTGGTGAAGAACTGAGAGGGATGCTCCAAATGTTCTTAATTGGATAAGGGTGTCTGCCAAAATAATAAAAAATAATTGAGATGTAAAATAGTAAATACTCTGCCCATTTTTTGTTTGGAGATTTGCATTAGTTATTCATTAACAAGAACAGGACATTATATTTAACCATATAAGTTGAGATTCAGCCCTGTGGAATTGTGAATATAGCACTTTATAGAAGCAGCAGTAAAACGATTGGTTTCATATGCAACCCATGTTATCTGAAAAAGGAAGCACTGCCCAAGGGGAATGGTTTCTGCGCAATTCCATAGGAACCCAATCGAAAACGTCACTCTATCAAAGCTGGCATTGGCCCCTGCGCACGTCACTCAGAACAGGTCCCTTCCCACTTCCTGTTCTATAAAACGTGACGTCAGCGCAGGTTTGTCCTCTTTTGCCAGGAGCTAGGACTCCTTTTTCAGATAACCAGGGTTGCATTCCTGGGGGGGTTTTGTGATGGGGCCCAGCAGCTTCTGGCAAAGGGACACCCTGACACGAGCTCTCAGTCGGAAGAGGGAGAGACACATGTGTATGGAGGCAACTCTATCTGTTGCCAGTGTGGTGAGCATGGCAATGGAATCGAGGCGCAGTCTAAGGAACTGTGCCTGCTGCCCCAATTCGGAGAGACGGCCTAGAATCAGGTTTGTGTTGCTCTGAACCTGCTCCCTCGAGTGAGAACAAACCAGCCAGTTGTCTAGGTAATTGAGGACGTTGACCCCTGGCAACACAGGGGGGCTAACACGACGTCCATGCACGAGGAGAAAGTGTGTGGCGCTAGCGACAGGCCAAAGGGGAGAATAGCAAACTCGAACGCTTGGCCCTTGAAGGCAAAGCGGAGAAACGTCCTGTGTGCCTGCACAATGGGGATGTGAAAGTATGCATCTTTCAGATCCACCGTGGTGAACCAGTCGCCGGGCTTGATGGGACATGGTGCGCAGGTTGAGCATCTTGAAGTGCAACACCTTGCGGGGAGATTCAGGCGCCTCAGATCCAAGATGGGGCGGAAACCTTCATCTTTCTTGGGCACTAGGAAGTATGGGGAATAGAATTCCTTGTGCTGCCCCGTAGGGGGCACTTTGCGGATTGCTCGCTTCTCCAGCAGAGCGTCGATTTCGACAGGAGTGCCGCACACTGAAATGGGTCCCTCATTCGCATCCACACCATACCACGAGCTGCCATAGGCTGCCGGAGGGCAGTGCAGTGAGCCTAGGGGGGTGCCTGCCTGCCAGAAAGATGCTGGCGGAGGTCGGGAGGAGGGCGAGGCTGTGGCCTGGGCTGTGGCCTGGGACCCGCGATCAGGGGGCCTCTCCGTCGACAAGCTGCCGCAGGCTGCCTGTGCTGCTCAGCATTGGGTGCAACGGGCTAAACCTGGACCAGCTGCAGGGACTGCTCTCTCTGTTGGAGGGTGTGTGAGACCATCTCCTCCACAGAGGGGGCCAAAAGTGAAGCCCAGCGAGATGGGTCCTGTCCACCTCAGGAACACGTCATGCCTGGGACAGCCAGAACTGGTGGCGCACCTCCACAATGGTTGCCAGGGACTGCCTAGTCTGCCCAACGTTACCAGCTGGTCAGCCGCCGCCACTATCTCCGAGATAGGGGGCGGGATTGGTGATGCATTGTCATGCTCCGAGGGCTCAGCCAGCTGGGCCAAAAACAGGGCCAGCAGGCTCTCGGTGTTCCTGAGGCGGGCCACTTGGACTCCTGCCTCATATGCCCTTCGGAGCAGCATCTCCGTGACGCGACACTGCCTATTGGGGCAGGCCAGGTCATGTGGCTCCACAGACAGTGGAGGTAGGGAGACAAGCGCAGCAATGGTTGAGTTGACCCACTTCTGCCGCATCCTGGGTCCTGACATGCAAGATCTCCTACAGCCATAGATATGGGCTGTAGTGCGGGCACAAGCCGACAGAGGAGCCCCTCACGTGGGCGAGATCTCTTACGACACACCCAGACTCAGGCCGGGCAGCCGCGCCACGGATTTTACTGTCACTGCTAGCATTCCTGCTGTGGAGGAAAAAGCCCTGTGGACAAAAATCCAATACAGCAAGCAGTCGGAATATATAAGGCACTATATAAACATGACTATTTGTAAAACAAAACTGAAACTGAGCCCCAGTGTGTGGACAGAACAGAATCAGATTATCTATCAATAATAACTAATACAAAAGCAAATAGAGACACACACACAGTAGTAAAGCAGTGGCGAACCAACCAAAAAACAGTGATAATAATAATAATAATAATAATAATAATAATAATAATAATAATAATAAAGTCTAATGCACAGACAAGTAACAGAGAGCTCACGTTCTTGGGTCCAGCGAAATGGCAAAAGAGTACAAACCTGCAAAGACATTACGTTTTATAGAACAGGAAGTGGGAAGGGACCTGTTCTGAGTGACTTGCACAGGGGCCAATGGCAGCTTTAATAGAGTGACGTTTTCGATTGGATTCCTACGGAAGTGCTCAGAAACCCCTCCCCCTTGGGCAGTGCTTCTGACTTGAAAGATAACCTGGGCAACCAGAAAAGCTGAACATTGCAACAGTCAATATTTATATTTTGTAATCATTATTTTAATTTTGCACTACCGAGCCAGTTGTTTAACCTTAGCCAGTTCCTCGTTTAACCGTTTAATTTCACTCTAACTAAACAGTGCTTGGCGGTGTAATAATAAACAGACCAATGTAAATATAACCAAAACTAAAACTAACTTTTGATTGCACCTAAATGTATCACAGCTTCCTCTCTAAAAATATAGCTAAATAAAGACACACAAATATCAGTCCCAAGCACAATCCAAAATCTAGTCTGTAATCAATTTCTTCTGTTGTCCTCTTCCTTGCTTCTCACTCTCCACACCACTGGCATTCCTCCCTGCCTCTCCTCAACAAGAAGCCATCGTCTTCCTGTTTTATATGGGCTGGAAGCTAGCTGGGATACAGGGAGGATTCCCCCTGAATTTCATACCACATGGCATGACAAGCTATAATTCAAAACAAGTGGAAGCATCCTGGGGAGGACTTTATCCAGCAGGATGGATATAGGCTGATGATGATGATGATGATGATATATATATATATACCATCAGCCCATATTGATCCACTGCTGGATGAAGGCCTCCACAAGATGTTTCCACTTGCTTTTATCTACATCTTCTCTTTTCCATTTGACACATGCATCTTCCCATCTTTTATGTGGCCGTCATTTAGGTATTTTTTTAACTCTTGGGATCCATTCATTACCTTATTTTGTCTATGTCCATTCTTCCATGTGTCTGGCCAATTGCCATTTTAACATTTTCACTCTTTCTCAGATCCATTAATTTATTATTATCTCTTATAGTTATTCCAAGTATGCAACTTTCAATTCTTCTTTGTGTCATCCACAGTTTCTGTAACATTTTTGCATTTAGTGACCAGGTTTCACAACCACAAGTGAGTATTACTAGTAGTAGGCATTAATCAAATATTTTTCTTTTCAGGCAAATGGGTAGATTTCCTTTCAATAGTGTGCTTTTTCTTCCAGATGGACTACATCCCATTTTCTTTCTTCTTATGATTTCTTCCATAATATCTCTGTCTGCACTGATTTGTTTTCCATGGTAGACATAACTTTTGACTACTTCCAGTATCCATTGATCTACTTACATTTACTTCAGTTAAATATGACTTTGGTTCAACTCAGGTTCATTTTAAGTTCAATTTTCTTGCTTGCATCTGAAAGTTCTTGAAATTTAATTTGATGGTCTTCAGGTGTTTTTGCAAATATGCAAAATATTTGCATTTTCTTCTGGGTCCAAAGTCTTAAACACTTCTTCAAGAGTAGCTGTGAACAGTTTTGGAGAGATTGTGTCTCCTTGATGTACTCCTTTATAGATCTTGATCATCTCACTGTTTTGGTGGGGTCAGCTAGTTGATGTAGCATTGTTGTAGATATTTGTTAATAAGAGTTATGTAGGTTTCCTCAATGTTTTGATTTCTTGGAGCCCTGATGAATAAGTTTGTCTTTATTGGATCAAAATCTTTTTTATAGTCAAGAAAGCTCAGGCAGAAAGGAAGATAATATTCTCTACATCTTTCTAATACTTCTCGAATAACTTGTATATGATCCATGGTGTCCAGGGTGTCTTGAAGGTGGTGTGTTGCTATCTTTGTAAATACTTGCTATACAATGGGAAGTAGCCTATAGTTCTTCAGATGTTCTTTGTCTCCTTTCTTGTGAAGGAGAATGATGGTTGTGTTGTTCATTTATCTGGTATTTGTTTAATCTTTATAAAAGTGTCAATTTCTTCTCCAGCTTCTTTTAGGATCTCCACTGTGATTCTATATATATATATATATATATATATATATACACTCACCTAAAGGATTATTAGGAACACCTGTTCAATTTCTCATTAATGCAATTATCTAACCAACCAATCACATGGCAGTTGCTTCAATGCATTTAGGGGTGTGGTCCTGGTCAAGACAATCTCCTGAACTCCAAACTGAATGTCTGAATGGGAAAGAAAGGTGATTTAAGCAATTTTGAGCGTGGCATGGTTGTTGGTGCCAGACGGGCCGGTCTGAGTATTTCACAATCTACTCAGTTACTGGGATTTTCACGCACAACCATTTCTAGGGTTTACAAAGAATGGTGTGAAAAGGGAAAAACATCCAGTATGCGGCAGTCCTGTGGGCGAAAATGCCTTGTTGATGCTAGAGGTCAGAGGAGAATGGGCCGACTGATTCAAGCTGATAGAAGAGCAATTTTGACTGAAATAACCACTCGTTACAACCGAGGTATGCAGCAAAGCATTTGTGAAGCCACAACACGTACAACCTTGAGGTGGATGGGCTACAACAGCAGAAGACCCCACCGGGTACCACTCATCTCCACTACAAATAGGAAAAAGAGGCTACAATTTGCACAAGCTCACCAAAATTGGACAGTTGAAGACTGGAAAAATGTTGCCTGGTCTGATGAGTCTGGATTTCTGTTGAGACATTCAGATGGTAGAGTCAGAATTTGGCGTAAACAGAATGAGAACATGGATCCATCATGCCTTGTTACCACTGTGCAGGCTGGTGGTGGTGGTGTAATGGTGTGGGGGATGTTTTCTTGGCACACTTTAGGCCCCTTAGTGCCAATTGGGCATCGTTTAAATGCCACGGCCTACCTGAGCATTGTTTCTGACCATGTCCATCCCTTTATGACCACCATGTACCCATCCTCTGATGGCTACTTCCAGCAGGATAATGCACCATGTCACAAAGGTCGAATCATTTCAAATTGGTTTCTTGAACATGACAATGAGTTCACTGTACTAAACTGGCCCCCACAGTCACCAGATCTCAACCCAATAGAGCATCTTTGGGATGTGGTGGAACGGGAGCTTCGTGCCCTGGATGTGCATCCCACAAATCTCCATCAACTGCAAGATGCTATCCTATCAATATGGGCCAACATTTCTAAAGAATGCTTTCAGCACCTTGTTGAATCAATGCCACGTAGAATTAAGGCAGTTCTGAAGGCGAAAGGGGGTCAAACACAGTATTAGTATGGTGTTCCTAATAATCCTTTAGGTGAGTGTATATATATAAATATATAGAAAGTTTTAGAACACCCCCCTTTTTCCAGTTTTTATTTAAATGTAAGCACAGTTTTTAAGTACAGTTTCCTACACCATCAAAAGGCACTTTTGGAGGAAACTGGAGGAAACTCTGCCAGGAAGAGGTCTGGCAGACCCAAAGCCACAACAAAATCAGAAGACAAGTTTCTGAGAGTCAACAGCTTGCGTGATTGGCGGCTCACAGGACAACAGCTTCAAGCACAGCTTAACACTGGTCGAAGTAAGCAAGTCTCAGCTTCAGCTGTGAAGAGGCTGCAGGTTTGACAGGTCGAGTGGCAAAATAAGAAAAAGAGACTTGCCTGGGCCATGAAGCACTGCCAGTGGACTATTGAAGACTAGAAGAAGGTATTATGGACCAATTAGTCAAAATTTGAAATCTTCGGTTCATCACACAGGGTTTTTGTACACCGTCGAGTAGGTGAAAGGATGGTTCCTCAGTGTGTGACACCAACTGTCAAACATGGAGGAGGAAGCGTGATGTTCTGGGGCTCTTTTGCTGCATCTAGAGTCGGCGAGTGAGTGGCACCCTGAACCAAAACGGCTATCACAGCATTTTACAGCGCCATGCAATAGCCTCTGGTATATGCCTAGTTGGTCAGGGATTTATCCTACAACAAGATAATGACCCAAAACATTGGATGAACTGGACAGAAGGGTGAAAGAAAAAGCAACCTACAAGTGCAACACATTTGTGGGAACTTCTGCAAGTGCTGGGAAGAACTTTCTGAACAATATTTGATTTCCATTGTAGAAAGAAATCAAATTGTATATTTATATAATATATATACCACGCCACCGTGCCACCTACAATATATATATTGTGGGGGACACGGTGGCATGGTGGTTACCACTGCTGCTTCACAGCTCCAGGGGTCCCGGCTTCAAGTTCCGGCTTGGGGAGCCTGTCTGTGTGGAGTTTGCATGTTCTCTCTGTGTCCGCATGGGTTTTCTCCAGGCACTCCGGTTTCCTCCCACTGTCCAAAGACATGCAGGTTAGGTGAATTGGCCAAGCAAATTGCCGTGTGTGTGTGTGTTGCCCAGCGATGGACTGGCGACCCATCCTGGGTGTATTCCTGCCTCCACCCTGTGCCTGCTAGGATCGCCTCCGGCTTCCCCGCGACCCTCACCAGGATAGGCGGTTTTGAAAATGGATGGATGGATGGATATATATATTGTGGCATAGTGCTAGGAGGGGCACAAAGTGGTGGACAGCCTGGCACTACATCTCCTAGAAGCCCTGAGATCAGTCAGCATGTGGAAGCACCTGACCTGAAGGGCTCCCATGATTGGCCAAAGAGAGAGAGAGAGAGAGAGAGAGAGAGAGAGAGAGAGAGAGAGAGAAAGAGAATGAGTGAAGAAGCAAAGAGCCAGCAAGCAAGTACTCCACACTTTCAATGTGGGGAAAAAAGGGGGGAGTGAAAAAATGAATTAATTTGAAACAAAAACCTGAAAAGTGTTCACTAGAGAAGTATACTCCCAATTGCTATGATATCCTAAATATGCTCAGGTGCAACCAATTGCCTTCAGAATTCACACAATAAGTTGAATGGCATCTATCTGTGTGCAATAAAAGTAGTTCACATTAATTCAGATTAATTACACCTGCCTGTTAAGTCTTACAGTTGGAAAGTGCATTCAAAGCAAATATACTATTATGAAGACAAAGTAGCATTCAAAATAACTGTAGGTTAAAAATGTGGAAAGGTACAGATCAGATTGTGTAGATTGTGTAAATCAAAGATAAAAACATCACTTTAATGAATCAAAAATTCAGTTTGTAAAACAACAAAATGTGGAAATGTCCAAGGGGGCTGAATACTTCCTATAGGTACTGTGTATATATATATATACACTCACCTAAAGGATTATTAGGAACAGCATACTAATACTGTGTTTGACCCCCTTTCGCCTTCAGAACTGCCTTAATTCTACGTGGCATTGATTCAACAAGGTGCTGAAAGCATTCTTTAGAAATGTTGGCCCATATTGATAGGATAGCATCTTGCAGTTGATGGAGATTTGTGGGATGCACATCCAGGGCACGAAGCTCCCGTTCCACCACATCCCAAAGATGCTCTATTGGGTTGAGATCTGGTCACTGTGGGGGCCAGTTTAGTACAGTGAACTCATTGTCATGTTCAAGAAACCAATTTGAAATGATTCGACCTTTGTGACATGGTGCATTATCCTGCTGGAAGTAGCCATCAGAGGATGGGTACATGGTGGTCATAAAGGGATGGACATGGTCAGAAACAATGCTCAGGTAGGCCGTGGCATTTAAACGATGCCCAATTGGCACTAAGGGGCCTAAAGTGTGCCAAGAAAACATCCCCCACACCATTACACCACCACCACCAGCCTGCACAGTGGTAACAAGGCATGATGGATCCATGTTCTCATTCTGTTTACGCCAAATTCTGACTATACCATCTGAATGTCTCAACAGAAATCGAGACTCATCAGACCAGGCAACATTTTTCCAGTCTTCAACTGTCCAATTTTGGTGAGCTTGTGCAAATTGTAGCCTCTTTTTCCTATTTGTAGTGGAGATGAGTGGTACCCGGTGGGGTCTTCTGCTGTTGTAGCCCATCCGCCTCAAGGTTGTACGTGTTGTGGCTTCACAAATGCTTTGATGCATACCTCGGTTGTAACGAGTGGTTATTTCAGTCAAAGTTGTTCTTCTATCAGCTTGAATCAGTCGGCCCATTCTCCTCTGACCTCTAGCATCAACAAGGCATTTTCGCCCACAGGACTGCCGCATACTGGATGTTTTTCCCTTTTCACACCATTCTTTGTAAACCCTAGAAATGGTTGTGCGTGAAAATCCCAGTAACTGAGCAGATTGTGAAATACTCAGACCGGCCCGTCTGGCACCAACAACCATGCCACGCTCAAAATTGCTTAAATCACCTTTCTTTCCCATTCAGACATTCAGTTTGGAGTTCAGGAGATTGTCTTGACCAGGACCACACCCCTAAATGCATTGAAGCAACTGCCATGTGATTGGTTGGTTAGATAATTGCATTAATGAGAAATTGAACAGGTGTTACTAATAATCCTTTAGGTGAGTGTATATATATATATATATATATATATATATATATATATATATATATATCATCATCAGCCTATATCGATCCACTCCTGGATGAAGGCCTCCCTAAAACATTTCCACTTACCTTGATTTATAGATTCCTTTTACCTCCTTATATATATATATATATATATATATATATATATATATATATACAAACACACACATACTATAAACAATTTTGCATAAAAAAATATTATACTTTTCCCAGTAATGTCAACAATATTCTGTATTGTCTTGGTTACTTCCAAAATGAAGAGAAATGAGACATATTTCCATAAGCTATGGAAACATTTCCCACCAAGAGTGAATGAAAGTAATTTTTTTTTTTCCATATGCATTTCAATATGAACTGTATAAGCATTATCAATTTTGCTTATGTACATTTATAACATGCTTACCATAAACATTCATTTTAGGCAACACTGCAAAATGCTTGAGATTGCATACAAGATGCACACTCTTAATGAATATATATGTTTCATCAAGGATTATGTTGCACAGCATATGTAGCACAGCAGAATAGCAAAGGAGACTGAGGGAACAATAATGAGTTAGTCTTCAAACATCATGTTAGGCACAAGCCTTTAGCTCCACAAGCTTACAGACCACACAATTTAGGTGGGATAAAGATGCCATTTGGCATCAAAATAAGGTTCACAATTATTTGACTGTAAAAGGCAACTTATATTCAATGCAAGTATATTCATGCAACTAGATTTTTACATTGAAAACAAACATTGCTACATTGCATCTTAATTTTCATCCTAACTGACAAAACTGGTGTAGTTGTCTTTATAGTCCCTATATCATTCAGTACCTTACCCCCTTCATGCATGCAAACTGTTTGCAAATGTCTGTAGCATCATCAATTGTAGGAACATAACACCTCCAACCATGTGCCCTGCCATGATGGCATGCTGTTCTTTTATATTGATTTTCATGGGCTTTATAGCTACCACTGCACCAGGTATAGAGCTCCAGCCATGAAAAGATTTATCTGAAGGAGACAAAAGCTACTTCCCCATTCCACCCTTTTTTCTACAGCTTTCATGCTGTCATATTCTTCTCATTAATTCTGACCTGTCATACAGTCCCCTGCAGTATCTCAGTGTAAGGTGACAGGTTTCCAATGAGTGACAAAGGCTCTTTAGGTGATACAGAAGATCTTTCACGGAGCGAGTTTTGTAAAGTGCCCCTCAAATGTCACTTTTTAACTCAATACTTTAAACACACAGCAAGGCCTTTTCTTAGTACTTAGCCTGCTTTAGAAATAAAGTCTGAGTGTTTTTTTTTTTTTTCTTCAGGTAAATGTCTCTGTTTGAGTGAAAAATCCAATTACATGAAATGAATAAATGAATATGAAAACTTTTAGCAAACAAACTCAAGCTTCAAGCAGCATATTTATTTTGGTCCATGTGTTTTTTAAATTAGTAATAAAAGTCTCAGCTGAAGGCTGAAATCATAACTAACACATTAAGTGCAATATTAAATAAACCTCAATCTGCAGCTTTCTAGAGGGTCTGAGGGAGAAATACTATTCTACAATTTTTTCAGATTCAGAGTAAACAAAATTGCTCTTATTTTATTTTTGTGTGATAACATCAGTATTTGTCAGCATGGTTTTATGTAACTGGACTCTACAATTATTAAGTATAGATACTGCACACACAACACATTTGAGGAAGTATGCAACTTACAAATTATAATACCTAAATTTTCTAGGCCTTTCAATCTATTGTTTGTATTAGTCATATTTTTGTTAATAATAATAATAATAATAATAATAATAATAATAATAATAATAATAATAATAATAATAATAATGTATCTTATGTTAATGTACTCAATGTTTTGATATGAATTTGATTTGGACTCATACACAGGGAAATGCAGGTCTGGGTGTAAGTTTTTAGATTATTTGTTATTTGTTAGAATTTGTTAATTCAAGACAAAAAAATTGTATTGGTTCCAAGACTGAGGTCAACACGTCAATGGGAGGACAGTGAAATGCTTATTAATACCAACAGACTATGACAAGGCTTTATTAACTGGTCTTCCCGACTGTCCAAGCAAGCAGGTTACAACCAATTGTCAAAAACCTACTGTGAGAACCCTTAGTCATTCCAAATCTACCATTAAGAGCTCAAGCCTTTATATTGGCTATGTGTGATGTTTTGTGATTATTTAAAGTATTAACCATTAACTTGTTACGGTTGGCATATTTAGTGAATATACTGACTTACATGTGAGTCTTTTGATACTACAGAATAGAAAAGGCATTCAAGATGAATGTCCTGGCTTAATAAAATATATTAAAAAGACACAGTCCTTTAAAATAATAAAAGGGGTTTTGGTTCTTTACTGGGAGGCATTCATTAACATGATAATATAGAGCAAATATTTAATTTGAAAACAAAAAATCATCTTAATTTATTTTAAAAATCAAAAATGTGAAGTGTTGAAGCCAGCTGAAATCCAATGTTTTTTTTTCTTTTTTAATAACAATAATTTAGTTTTTAATCATTTAGGAGCATTGAGGTTTAATAAAGCAGTCTGTGGTAGCAGTTGACAAGAGGCACTGTTTAATGGTAAATGATACAGTTGGGAGTGGAGCGCTGACATGATCAGAAGCAGGAGGAAACAAAAAGAAAACAAGGGGAAGAACTCTCTTTATCAATGACATGAAAATGGATTGAAAGACAAAAAAACATTTTGACAGCAAGCAGATGTTTCTCATTCCAGTTATGGAAATGCTGAATCTTAATACCGCTATCACCATCCAAATGTTCTACAGTTGACCATCAGGAATTACAAGGCTTATCTGCATTTGTTTGCAACCTTTCATTAGTACATGTTTACTGCTCACTACATTACATTACATTATACTGAGTACAGAAATATTGAATTGAGGATCTTCACTCATTCCTTATAATAAACAGACTGTGCCTTAAATAGATACAGGTTTCAGCAGGTACAGAATAAAACATGCTAACTACCAATGATTTCTCAATGAGACTTTTGTGAAAGTGAGGAAGAGAAGGAATGAATGGTTGAAAAAAGAAATAAAAAGTGCAGAGTGTTTATTATTGTAATGAACTGTGTGGTTCCGATCATGGCGAGACTCCATGCCTGTTCTCCCGTGCCACAGTGAGGCAACCTTAACGGCAACACTAATAGGTCCAGGCCTCATAACGAGGCTTCTGAATCACAACACTACCCCCCCCCCCCCCCACAATAATTAGAGCATCATCGCACTGCTCCTACATTTCCTAGCCTGGGATGGACCGATGCAGGCTCAGCAACAGCATACTGTAGCATACTGTGGAGTTCCGGCCATAGCGAGACTCAAACCCTGTTCTCCCACACCACAGTGCAGCAACTGTACTGCAACACTAAAAGGCCAAAGCCTCTTAGCAAGCCTTCAGAATCGCTACATTACTATCGTTATTATTGTCGTTGTTTTTGTTGTTGTTTAGAAGGATCGAATTTAAGCAGTACAACTTTTTTGTTGTATTGCACAATTTCCTCCACATTTCTATCTCCAAATTCTAAAGGGGAAGAAGAACCTCCAGTCTACTGTACTGTACAATATTTTTTAGATTTCCACCTTTAAGCATATAGTAGAGTCAATTGCAGCAAATATAATTAAAAACTAATAATATTACCCTGATCGTTAAATTCAAGTAGAAGCTTCTTTCAGCTTTGGGGATTTTATTATTATAAGTAATTTGCCTTTAACTGTTGTCCTTCCCTTTTATGTCCACTATTGTCCAGTAGGCTCAAAATATGTTAATATGGCTAGGTCCTGTATTTTCTCTTTCTCAAACATCCCTCCAGAGTGGTGAATGACCAGTGAAGGATTCTGCTTGTAGGCTAGGGATCAATACAAGCGACAACCCTGTGAACTGATAAAAGAGAAAGACATCAATGAAGTCATTGCAAACTCTGCTGTAACTAATTATTGCTTCCCAGCTGGAGGCAAGTGTTAGGCAGTCCAACTGTTGCAAGTTTTTCCTTCATGCACTCACTTTCACCATACATCTGTACCCAGCAACTGTACAGTGTACACAACACTATACTCCATTGACAGTGGTCTGTAGAAAAGGGCATTCTATTACAGTTATGAAATTTGTTTAGCTTGTCAGTTTATTGATTTGAGGAGACAAGTAGTACAAAAATATTAGGGTTTGCCTCCAATAGAAAGATATGTAATTGAGTAAAGGCAGCTTTTAATAATGTCTGTATCTGGCAAATGGGACAGGGGGTGCTTGTTTACATTTTTTGTGGTTAGCTGGAAGGCCTTTTAAATCTGCACTGCAATAACTGTCCCACAAGACAAAAACAAAACAAAAAATATTTGATGGCTGTCTGATTCTAGTTAGTGCTGTGGATTCTATCTCTGTAGGGACTTTATCCAGCAATTTTCAGTCGTGTCCATGTGTCCAGAATGTAATGTTAAAAATCACATGGCTTACAAATTGCTTACATATGTCATGAACCATCGCGAGTTATTCCCCAACTAATTCAAAGCACAACCATTTACGCTTTGATCTGAGAACTCTGTGCTGACCCTGTGCTGTCAATGTGCATTGTGACCTGGGACATTCCTATTTAGCAGTCTCTGAGGAGCAGGCGATCTTTAATCCATTGCCACACACTCAGTATAATTTGAACATCAGTCTGCTCCCATCAGCTGATCACCAGGATGCCACAGCACAAAATGTATACCTGAAAAGGCAGTTGGACAATGCAGGAGTAACACGCAGTGCAAAATTACCACTGTTCATTCTGGATAAAAATATTGACTAGACACTTGAAAAGAAAGATATTAAGGCTCTCTTTTTCTGGTAATAACAGATAACAGCTGAGTGGAAAATGCTAAATTAAATTATCTACATAAAACAAAAAAATACATAGTTCATAATTAGGCAAAGAAACACTTGTTTTCACCTTCATTTATTTAAATGGTTTATTCACAATCCAAAATTCCTTGTATAGACAGGATTAACCACAATACAAATCTCTCACTGTTGGTCTATAGAAACTTTACCAATTTACTGTTATATATTCTAAACCAGTTCAGAGTGATATTACATGACACATTGCAACCAAAATGTGAACCTTGCTCATAAGAAAGTAGTTTTCATAGTCCAAACATCATACTACAACTATAGCTCAATACTTCCTTAAACAGATGAAAAACTTCAGGGATGAGAAGGGAGTTCATTGCCAATTAATTCCCATGTCTAGCCTCAAGACTGCTCCAAAAATGTCTCAATAATGGCAAAATCTTTGGATTTCAGTTACATGGGACATGAGACACTATAATAACATTTAATTAGCATATACCAGATTACAGAAATCATATATATGTAATTTACAAACCTTCATCTAAAGTTTTGTTGCAGACTGACTTGGGGCCAGATTAAATCAAAACTTTGACCTACCTGCTAGGAAACTACAAACCTGTACATCATAGTGGTTACATTTATGATTAGAAGAAAGTGGCATCTTAAAATACCACCAACATTCCCCGGCTATTTTAACTACCTCTCACAAACTACTTTTGTCTGTAGGCTATTCATAACACTCCCAGCAAGCACACACACTCACACCTGACACTGATCTCCAATGATCTGCCCTCCCTCCAAATTCACAGGTTACAATTGTATCCTCCCAACCCCATGTCTTCTTCTTTTTTTTGTGTGGCAATTTAAGCTTTGCAGTTTCCTTTTTGATTTGGACTGCACATAGAATCAACCTAGATGAGGAGTATTTTGTTGTCCTGCATAGGAATGCATTGAGAATCTGGTTTAATGCTAGAAAATGCTTCCCTAAACATATTCAGCCATTTGGTTACAAAAAACACTTTAAAATGTAAATTGCACATTATAGTTTAATGCACTGGACAAAAGCTAAAGTCTGTATCGTTGTGGAGTTGGTGTGTGTGCGTGCGTGCGTGCGTGCGTGCGTGCGTGCGTGTGTGTGTGTGTGTGTGTGTGTGTGTGTAAAGGTGGGCATAATACATCCAGAAATTCATACAAAATACTTATAATTTACTTGTATGACCATGTAGTACATATTGTAACATTATGAATTGGACAGTAAACCAGCATGTACAGTAATTGTCTGTAACAAATAAAAGATGAATCAATAATAAATAAATTGTCATTATTTTATTTTGTGATGTCTTAATACATATTTTTTTCTTGTTGTATGTAGCCATGGGACATCAAATGTAAACCTCAAAGATTACTATAATTTGTCTCCTACCATATGATAAATTAGTTTATTTAATCATTGCGTTGTTCTTGCTTATTGTAACTTTGTTCTAGTAGTCACTGTATATAATCTCGCCAGTACTGTATGTTTTTATGTATTCATGTATCTAACTAGTGACACATGCTGAGAGTCAAACGAAAGACACTATAGGATGTCAATGCTAAAACAAAGTACAAAGTCTTTTCCAAAGATTTGATCAATTTAATAAAAATATATATTTTTTACAAAAGTCCTTTAATTGACACAAAAAGTTATATTTTAACAAGGTACTGAACAACAATGACACAGTGGTTTGCCTGAAACTGGGTGTGAAAGCTGCATGAATCTCAGCTTGCCCATTCAAGCAGTTCTGAATGTACCTGTGCAAATTACTCTTGCAACTATCTTATGTCTATAAAAAAGGCAAGGTTAACTGTAATCAAATTGCAAGCCAAATGTACAGTTCCTTTAGGTCAGAGAAAAGCATGTCACTCATAGTTGCCTCTTAAAAGGTATGAGTCATTCTGAAAATCATTATATATACTGCCAGTTTTTAAGGAATAACATTGACCAGAGCTTTATTTTTTCCCATGTTCTCCTCTGACCTTAATATATTCATTTTATCCATTAAATGTTTGTTGTATCTAATTAAAAGTGAATTGAGCATGTTTGTAGTCGATCAAAATTAGAACAAAAACTGTGATGGCCTAATCATTTTGGGCCACAGATTTTTCTCTAAAATGACATACAAGGTTTAAAGTGAAGACACTCATTCTTTATTTATGTTTGTCTGTTTATTGTTTTCTAAAATAGCAAATGAATGTTGACACAGGATAGATTATGGACTACAAAACAATAGATTACTGATAGATAGGCTATACACTCACCTAAAGGATTATTAGGAACACCTGTTCAATTTCTCATTAATGCAATTATCTAACCAACCAATCACATGGCAGTTGCTTCAATGCATTTAGGGGTGTGGTCCTGGTCAAGACAATCTCCTGAACTCCAAACTGAATGTCTGAATGGGAAAGAAAGGTGATTTAAGCAATTTTGAGCGTGGCATGGTTGTTGGTGCCAGACGGGCCGGTCTGAGTATTTCACAATCTGCTCAGTTACTGTGATTTTCACGCACAACCATTTCTAGGGTTTACAAAGAATGGTGTGAAAAGGGAAAAACATCCAGTATGCGGCCGTCCTGTGGGCGAAAATGCCTTGTTGATGCTAGAGGTCAGAGGAGAATGGGCCGACTGATTCAAGCTGATAGAAGAGCAACTTTGACTGAAATAACCACTCGTTACAACCGAGGTATGCAGCAAAGCATTTGTGAAGCCACAACACGTACAACCTTGAGGCGGATGGGCTACAACAGCAGAAGATCCCACCGGGTACCACTCATCTCCACTACAAATAGGAAAAAGAGGCTACAATTTGCACAAGCTCACCAAAATTGGACAGTTGAAGACTGGAAACATGTTGCCTGGTCTGATGAGTCTCGATTTCTGTTGAGACATTCAGATGGTAGAGTCAGAATTTGGCGTAAACAGAATGAGGACATGGATCCATCATGCCTTGTTACCACTGTGCAGGCTGGTGGTGGTGGTGTAATGGTGTGGGGGATGTTTTCTTGGCACACTTTAGGCCCCTTAGTGCCAATTGGGCATCGTTTAAATGCCACGGCCTACCTGAGCATTGTTTCTGACCATGTCCATCCCTTTATGACCACCATGTACCCATCCTCTGATGGCTACTTCCAGCAGGATAATGCACCATGTCACAAAGGTCGAATCATTTCAAATTGGTTTCTTGAACATGACAATGAGTTCACTGTACTAAACTGGCCCCCACAGTCACCAGATCTCAACCCAATAGAGCATCTTTGGGATGTGGTGGAACGGGAGCTTCGTGCCCTGGATGTGCATCCCACAAATCTCCATCAACTGCAAGATGCTATCCTATCAATATGGGCCAACATTTCTAAAGAATGCTTTCAGCACCTTGTTGAATCAATGCCACGTAGAATTAAGGCAGCTCTGAAGGTGAAAGGGGGTCAAACACAGTATTAGTATGGTGTTCCTAATAATCCTTTAGGTGAGTGTATATAGAATCTTGCTCAAATTGTTTTAATTAAAGCAATAACATCACGCATGTTTTCTATCTCAAAAAATGCTTTTAGAGTTCTCCAGTTTTGTTGATCATTAATACTTAGGATATTGACCCAAAAAGAATAAAGGGTTACTTAATTTTAATGCCAAAATAACCCATTATATTACTAGCTCTTACTATGACATGCAAATTAACAAATAATCAGAGGTGCAAAATATTAAAACAAAATGTGTATTTCATCACTGGAGATAAGTTTAATGCATATCTCGTTAAGGGCTTTAATTAGACGCATGAGAGAAATAAAGTCAACCTTGCTAGAAAAAGAAAGAAAGAAGAAAGATAAATGGTACAAGGTAAATGGTGCATCAGAACCCAATTATCACCTGAAGCAAGACAGACTGCTAGACATTTTCACAGCCAGGTTGTTCAGTAGGTTTTAAGAATCTTGTCTTTTTGCCGTTTTAGAAGAGGGGGGAGCAGCAGGAGGCAAGGTATTGTAATACATAGCATACATTTATGTAAATAACAAACATTTAATATAAATCTTCATAATATTGTGTCCTTTTAGTGGGTTGCTCAAGATTCAAGATGCCGTGTTGAAGAAATTGTTGGATCCCTGTGCATTTGTGTAGGATTTGTATGCATACCCATGTTATGGGATCACGTAAATAACATTCTGTGTCAGCCCCCTATCCCTGTATAAACTATTTGGCAATAAATTATCCTTTTTCATGTCTGGTGAACAGAACCAGAAAAAATTTACAATATCCGTATCATTTCTAGTGTTCTTGGCCTTACCTTTCCATATAATGTGGGAGGCACCCCTTTCATTTTACTTTGATCCTTTGGTGCACTAGCAAACGGAACTTCAGTGTATGGACAACATAGTACCTTGAATTTCAACTGGATATTTCACCTGCAAGAAACACAGAATTTGATTTAACCCTGTGGCATGATTACATTCCAAGTGTGAAATACAGTGTTCCTGATACAATGGAATGTCAGAAGGATCTCCTGACTTAATTTCATTGGATTCAATGTAGAGGATATACTCAAATGATTGAGAGGCACAAACAGTTGTATAAGAACTGTAACCAAAGCAGAGTGAGAAGGGATTTAAAATGTTATTTCCTGTAGCTGGGGAAAGATGTCAATCTTGAAGTAGGCCAGATTGCAGAGTAGTAAAGGATATTTCTTTTACCGGGAGGTTTTCAGTTTAAGTCCCATACAGATTCCACTGAAACACACACAAAACAAAGATCCTGTTACGGGTTCTGTAGCTGCAGTTGTTGATGCATTGTTAGCCTCCGGCGAGAACATTTGTGTTAGCTTACCTCTCTTTCTATAGGTTTTCTTTTTCACCATAATACACCTTTGCTACAAAATATATTTTGTTCTGTAGTTTTCTTTGTTTTAGAGAATTTTCTAGAAATTATATATTTGCATGTGAGTATGTAAACCATTGATGACAACTGTATACACTATATGAATGCCCCTTTTGCCACCACTACCCCTGAGCCATGCTGGTTCCAAGCCATACTGCACATGTATGACCAGGACAGCTCTGGTATTTTTCCATATCTGTTCACTGGTGTACCATAATAAAACACTGGCATTTTAAAATGTGAAATCAGATTAAATTAACTTAACAAAGTGCTCATAAAATAATAATAAAACACACTGAAGAAACACATATGTCCTGATACCAGTAGTGATTCAATGTAGTTTTATATATGATCAGAATGAATAATAAATATTACATGAAAGTGATCGTAGTCAATAGATAATCTCCTCATCCCAAAATAGAATAACAAAGCAACTAACAGGTGTCAGTATTAAAATGAACTTCAATATGATTGTTTTGTAATGTAATTTATTCTCTTCTTAAACAAAGGTAGAAATGAAGGGAGCCTAAGGATAATCAACCTATCTCATGTTAGCTGTATGATTCTGAAGTGCTGAAAAAGTGCAACAACTTAAATTACACTCAGACCTGAAATAAACTTAAGTCTACTATCCTGATTGCTGATTCCTCTTAATCAGTCTCCTGTTTCAACTCCCCTGTAACAAGAAAGCAGGGACAGGATATGTCACATCTCTTTTTACATGCATAAATAATTGCCTTGGGCAAAAATATACTTATTGGCAATAAACAATTGGATCTTAGTTCTGCATTGGGCCACTAGGGTCTTACTGCCGCACCATGATCCTCAGTGCAGTCTATTGTCACACAGATTACAGTCTGGAATTCTTGTAGAGAAGAAGAGAACCACTTTAAACAATCTTTGTTTTTGAATCCAAGCCCACAATAAAACAACAAGAACAACAAAAAAGGGCCCAAAACTCAGTATGCTTTTCATATTTTCTTTTATTATGATTATTCACAATACCACATAACACTGGGAAATACTGAGAACTTAGCTTGAGGGCTCTCTCTGCAGTCACAGGGGGTCTTCACTTTGATGGAAGCCTGAACCATCATTAAAAAACAGAAAAGAGAGGGTCCACACAACGACACATGTTCCCTTTAAAGCGATTGCATTCAAAGCCTCTGGACAATCAGAGAGAGGAAGAGAGAGACACACATCAACTCCAAATCATAGGATTCACTATGTGAATTCCAAAAGTGCTCAAAAAAGGTAAAAGAAAGAGACTAAAATATATTGCTTTAGGTTCACGGAAAGCAGAAATTAATTACGTAACCTATTACAGGCTGCTTCTAAAGTTCACTGTTCATGAAAAAATTAATATGTGCTACCTCCTCCTTTATGGGACCATAAAAATTATACTGTTGTACTTAAATTTTTTAATAAAGTGACACAGAACATTTATTAAGACTGGCATATGTTAATAATATCATGATCAGCATGGTGTCTTAAAACTCAAAGAAGGCCGTTTTGGAGGCTTAGCCACTACTGCACCTCAAAGGTCAATAATATTTTTATAATACTTGTCTAATGGTCTTTTGCTTCCTTGGGGACTACCTTTAAATCTAGTGCAGAGGGAGGACAGAAAATAAAATTGAAAAAAAAAAAGATTCTGTATAATATATGATGAATCTATCGGTCCTTTCTTTCAACTGAGAGAGAAGAGAAAAAAAATAACATCCAGAGCTTTTCAGTGGATTTTATCCAGAAGCACTTTGGCTAAGAGTGATAATTGCTAAACTGAAGATATGAGAGGAAATGCACTTGTATACCCCTTAAGATGTTAATAATGCAGTACGTACTAAGTCTTCAATTGGTACTGGGCTATAATGAAGTGCTCCAAAGAATTATATTCTTTTGTGTTTTCAATTACAATAAAACAAACTAATGCCTCTGTTGGCAAGGCAAATTCCAATTTATGCAGAGAGGAATAAAGCCATTTGAACAGAACAAAATTAGCAGCAACACCTCATAACACTCTTTAAACGTAACATTTGTGTCTACTATTATTCTCATTATTATTTCACAGGATTGAAAAAGCTTACTGTTCTGCTCTTGCTTCTATGTTTGGACAGTTTAAATGTGGATCCCAATAATATGTTTAAACAAGTCTTTTAGTACTTTTAGATTTTGCACTACACTTGTAGTTTGGATCAGTTTTTGCAGTTGCCTTGTTTTCTTTTCTTTTTGAGTTTAGTTTGGAAATGTATTATTTTTGAAGAAACTCACAAGTGGCAAATCCTTTTAAAGATAAGTGATCCATTCCCATTCTTCAGGTTGGTAGTATAATATTTTTAATATATATTTTGCTACAGTATTTTTTACAATTATTATACAGTTGTGGCTTTATTTTAGCTTTGAAAACAGTTTTAAAGCATATGATTGCCTTTCTGCCATAATATATATCTGCCTATTTTTTCTGCCAGGATCAGAACCTTTTAACTCTTCTTTCAGTGACCTTGAAATCCTAAGTAGGTGAAAGTGCTAATATCCTGCCTCATTGCTTTCAACTTTACCCCAGGTGTAAGTTCGCTGCTGAATGAGGATTACCAATTAGTTACACTCTTCAATGACTAATTGCAAGCCAGATATGCACAAACATCCTGGATCATTACAGTACTTAGGTCACCATACCACATATATTCTCCTTCCTCTGCATCACTTGAATTCTGATAACCGTAACTACATGCAAGAAACAGGAAACAACTGACTTGGGTGTCTTCAGTCTCAGGTCTTTCATACACAGAGTTCCTGGGGACTTATATTTCCTCCTTCATTTCAACCCTGATGAATTGATCAAGGAGCTCCAGGGCTTAAGCGAGCTGTGCAATATTATTGTTTATGATAATATTATTCTTTGTGTATTCAGCAGCAGTAACGGTTCCCCCTCTGTTTGCTGTATAATGTACCGGTGTTACGCGGTGACAGCTGCTGTCTCTTTCGGATGTTTTGCCAGGACCTCTTTGTCAAGAAGGCCTCTCTCCCACTGGGACTTCCCCTGGTTATACACTTTAAATACATACACAAACAATGCGTCACCAAAGGCCTGCCGCTTAGAGGACTTGCTAAAGTTCTACATGCTATAACAGTGATTGGTATTATGGAATATTATTCCCAGGTGCACTCTTCTATCTGGACTCAGTCATTCTTGCCGAATCTACTGAGAGCTAGCTTTGAAACCAAGACATTAGCTGGTTATGGCTCAAGAGTGAGAATTTAATATAACTCTATATAGCTCTCTATCTGTCTATCTACCACTGCTCCCTCTTTCTTTTAGTTTTCTTTAAATGTGTTAGAGGGGGATTGAGAGAGAGAGAACATAACCACGAATAATTCTTGCCAGCAGAGAATTTTAGTTAGATTTTTTAATTTTAGATAGATATTATCAATGGTAAGGGTATCATTTAATTTGTATAATACTATTATTATTATTATTATTATTATTATTATTATTATTATTATTATTATTATTATTATTATTATTATTATAATACTGAATGAAGTTAGACAAACAAATATATTATGGGCTGACAATTATGATGGCACAAAAGGTACCAAGCTCATATCCTGTACTCATTTTACTTTTTATTTTATTTTATATATATATATATATATATATATATATATATATATATATATATATATATATATCTTTTAACTGGGATCTCTATAGTAAATGCATCATGATAGTATGCAACACATCTCTCACACAACATGTGAATAAACTCATGTACATTCTTAGGATTAAACAGACATACTGAATCAATATGCAATTTTAGAGTCATTAGAATTATCACAATGTCAGAATGTCAGATGTTCCCCCTCACAAACCTGTAAGGAACAGCCATGTAACCAAAACATTTTGGACTGCTTCAAAGCATTAGGGGAAGCAACCATGTCTGTATAACCAGGCAAGCTAAATTAATTAATTTTCCTCAGCCCACCATTTAATAGGAAGGAAACTTCACTCCCAGAAAACAGAAAATGCAGGATGCATATTCTGCTGATGTTGAACAGCTTTAGATTATAAAGCCGGAACTCAGGCCAAATAAATCTGTATTTAGTTATAGCTATTTACTTTCTCATGGAAATTGAGCATGCTGTTAAAGCAGAATCATGAGAACCAAGTAGTTTGTGAACAGTTCACAAAAAATCTTCTCACACTAACTGGCAGTGATTATGAATGGATGATTCAATGCAGGATCTGCAATTTGTAATTTTTTATTTATATACAATATCCCAGGAAAATTATTTTAGTTTTTTTTATATATATAAAGCAATTGATATGAACAACAAATAAAGTCAATAAAAAAAGAGATGAGGCATGTTAATATGCATTAAAACAGGTCTCCATAACTGAAAACATGAATTACTCAATAATAAAACAAAATTAAATAATTATTTATCTGTAGCCTTTAATGTCATGGCTCTGGGCCCATGTTGTATTGAATGTGATTCTCTATTACGCTTCCGTCAAGAATAGGACTGTGGGATTCACATTTGTCGGATTTAAAATGCTTTACATGAAAGCCCAGCTTGGTGAATACAAGGACACAAGGTCAAAAGTGAAAATTAAATACAGGTGATGAAAATATGAATTGCTTCTTTACACAAAGAGTTGTAGGGTCTGGAACAATGATTTCTGCCATTTAGTGGAAGCCAGCTTGGTGGGTTTCTTCAAATGACTGGATGCAATTGGGGGAATGATTAGTTACCAGTAAAAAAACAAACTACAAGAGTTGGATGGTCTTGTCTCACTTGTTACCTGTTTTTAGGATCTTAACAGTTAGAAATAAATACTTGCTATTTTGTAGTGAAATTGAATAAATGTGAAAAGGAGTGGGTGCGGGATCAATAAATAAATAACAAATAATTAGTGCATACACAAACATTACCAGTAAAGAATATTTAGTTTATACCCAAATGTGCTAGTCAGGCCTTTCAGATAGAGAACAGTTTCCCACTTCTTAGTAACTGTGTTTTAAACATGTATTCTATTCAGTACTTTGTTTAGCTAAGAAAGTGCCAATGTACAGGTACAAGTACATATACAGTGGGGTTCACAGACCCTGATTAGCACTAGCCTAGGATAAGCCTACCTAAAATAAAATAAAAATGGTCTGTGAAACCAGTCCAGCATGTCTATATAAAGGATGTATACATTTATTTGTATTTATTATGAATAACCTGTTTTATCTTTCAGATGAAATGGTGTCACTTCTAAATTTCAAACCATTACAGCCTTGCATTTTATTTCTGTAAAATCATGAGAGGGCTAGGCTAACTTCCAAATAGGCTCCACTACATTAGTGCATAAAGGAAATGATTTGTTAATGCAACCTGCACATTTTCTGAAAATGTTTAATGTGTAAGAGTGTTAACCTATCATAGTGGTGCATGTAGCTTTCAACTAGTAGAAAAGAAAGCAAAACTGTATTTTGCATTGGCCAGTTTGGTTTAAGCTGTGTGTTATATTTGAATAATTTTTACATAAAAAAATAAACAGAGAAATAATATTTTGGTTTAATGTGGATGTTGAAAGCAAAATGTATTTATAGGCCATAGAGAGAGATAACTTTGAAATAATAATACAAAAAGTTTTAGATGTGTTTTTTGGGATATTGATCCTGAATATATTTTTAAAATTGTACTTTCTATAATATCTACTTTTTCAGATACCTCTGTATATTTCTCTACTTGTGCTGCTTTTTCAAAGACCTCAAGTTGTTATGTACAACTTAGTGTTGGGCTTCCTCTTTAACTCCTTTTGATGCATTTCTCAAAGACAGCATTCTCCCATATCAGCCAAACATGCATCTGACCAAATGAGATTCGTGCTCTTATTTTTTAAAGCAAAGAGGAATCTTTTCTTTTAATGACTTTGTTGTACCAGCCTGACCAGTCCCTTTTCTATTATTATGGTCTTACTGTTTGTGCTGATGCCTTAATAGTATACTTTCCATCTTTCCAGACCACAGTGTCTTTAAAATGTTTCTGCTTGAATAACTTTTAAAGCACATACAAACTTCTTTATATATACCAAAGCGAGAAAAGTGTCAGGACAAGTACAAGTTACCTGAATTCGTATGATAGGTGAATAGCCTTTTCATTAACTTTTAAATTCAATATAACGCATCACATAAAGGGACTGCAACACTGACTCAGTCGTCGTTGTAATCCCTCTCTGTATAAACGTACTCAGTATGCAATGAAGATATTAGACCAACAGTTCCTCTTCTTGTAAATTCAGGTTGATTCTGTGTTCCTATATTTATTCCCTAGCACAGCAGCATTGGGAAGTGGCTAGTTTTGCAAGCGGCAAGCCACTGTGAATAGCCCACTGCTTTTATCCAGTGATGATAAGGTTCCACTTATGGGCCTGACAAGATCTTGGTCTGTTAAGGTCAAGCCAAGCAGAATGTCAAAGATGATGCTGTGCACTCAGTTTTTTTTTTTTTAATCCTTCCTTTTTCTTATTTTCTTCCATCGCGTCAATGTCAACTCTCTCAGTCTTTGACAGGAAAAAAAATGGATGTAACCAGTGATAAGACTTGCTCCAGGAACACGCGTGACCGAACTCAAATTAGGCGAGGAGAATAGGTTCAGTTCAGACTAGGCTTTAACAACAACAAAAAAAGTGTTCAGTCTCAGGATCAGTGCCACATTTAACCCCTGGTTTCAACTTCTAATGTTCAAATAAAGATTCCAGAGACTGTCCGAAAACAGTCCATCTTCTTCAATTCTCTGTGTCTAAATAAGGGTATTTATAATATTAACAGGGCTAGACACACACTTCAAAATACAATTTCAGCTGGATTGTATTGCATTTTAAATTTTAAATATTATAATTGTGTCTGCTCTGTATGCACCAATATACAGCTTCATTGATCCCCAGCATAATACAAAATCAAATGCCTTGCAGAAAGTACACTACCTGTTCACTGAAAAGTGGTGTAAAATCTACTTTAATTACTGAAAAGTATGAAAAGTTCATTACAAAAATGAACTTACAATATTGTAACTTACAGTATTGTACTTACAATAAGTAAAATGAAATAAAGCTCCAACCATTGTCAGATGGAATTAGTGTTTTATATGGCAGTGTTACAGTTTTACTTCCCATGGCTTTAAATAATTGCTAAACAGCATGTAAGTGTAAAATCCTAAAACGTGTCCTAAATTATTCAGGGAATTGGAAATCTATGTATTTTATGAAGATGTTTAGTTTGATTAGTCTGTGACAGATCTTAAAGATTAGACTTGCAGGGATACATTTTATATTTAACTATTGCTATAACAACCTTAAATTAAAAATAACAAACATAATTGGAAGAATAAAAGAAAGGAATGAATGTAAAAAATGTGTAATGATTCCCTTAAATATAATTTTAAAAATAATGCAAATGTATATAATTTGAACATTATGATCTTATCTATCTATCTATCTATCTATCTATCTATCTATCTATCTATCTATCTATCTATCTATCTATCTATCTATCTATCTACCTATCTAGTGAAAGAAAAGTATGGTTTTGAAATATTGCACAATGTTGTTTTTATATTACTCACATTATTCAAAAAGCTAATATGCTTAACTGGGAGTACCATCCAATAGATTTTTTATTTTGGCGAACTGAAGTGAAAGCATCTTCTGATAGTAGAAAAATACAAAGGAACCTATACATATTACATGGGAGGATGTAAGAAAAAAAAATCAGCATTATATAAACAGCTCTCGCTTTTGACAATAACATGTTTAGATTACTGCCTTAGGGTTACAAAAGTCACTGTGATTATGATATAGTGCCCGAAGCTAAAAGCTAAGGGCATTGTTACACAACTGAGGTGCCAATTGTTACCCACAGGCAAAGGGTTTGCTGCCACATTAAAGAATACAGTCAGACTAAGCTTTGTCACAACCTTGATTTTTTTCCCCTTCATTATATTTAATGTCAGAACTTAAAAGAAGACAAAAAAAAATACAAAGAAGATGGCGGAGAAAAAAGAATGAACAGTATATATTCTAATAGAGTCTAGATGTAACATTCCTTTTCTTGTTGATCTGTATTTCCTGCCCCCCAAAAAGCTCTATTTGTTTACAATTAATTTGCACTGTGGTTTGGTAATTTGTGAAAGAAAATGACTATTTATTTTAAAGACCCTTAAGCAGGTGATTTGAATGCTTTGTTTGGAAACTCCAGAGGGTTGTCTCATCATGCCAGCCTTTCAAGCTCCTTGTGTGCACTGACAGATATCTTTGAGCAGCCCGTCTGTTACACTGTGGTTTTGCAACCTTGGCCCCAGAGTTCCCTTTGCGCCTGCTGTTTTTTCCTTTCCAACTGAGCTCTCAGATACTTCATTGAAAGCTTAAAGGAACCAATACTTTGCTAAACCTTATTCTAGTTCTTGTTTAGCAACATTGAATATAATGGCATGCCCAGTGGTAGATGGTCTGGTAACAGGGCTCAGTGTGTTAAGGACCCTGTAATAATGACATCATTCCCTCTGGATCTGATCAGGTAACCAGTCTTTTGGCGTAGTGAGTTTGACGCTCTGTTGGTGCTGTGCTGAACAGGCGATCAGAGGTGTGCCCAAAACAGCTGCAGTCTGAGATGTACACTCACATTTGCATTCTGGCTGCATTCCTCTTGTTTACAATTAGAATGAAGCTGCGGATTTAGAGATATTAAAC
Source organism: Amia ocellicauda (assembly GCF_036373705.1). NCBI lineage: Eukaryota > Metazoa > Chordata > Actinopteri > Amiiformes > Amiidae > Amia > Amia ocellicauda. The sequence goes on along the minus strand of NC_089859.1, from coordinate 39,679,207 downwards.
GATTAAATACATTATGTCACCTTTACATGCCTTTACATCATATACCAGCATATACCAGAAAACCTCTTCACTGAGATGGCCTGACACAGGCTCGCTTCATGCACTTCTGACACCAACTGATGATTCCGGCGAGGGGATCACTATACTATATAAATAATAAATAAATAAATACATTATTAGACCTAGTTCCAGATTAAGTAAAATACTAAATATTGCCACTCACAAATTATAAATTCACTGCTTGATGGCAGCTCTTTATTGGGTACATGCAAGAAATCTCTGGCAAACAAAAGGCCACGATCAAGTATTATTTTTAATTCCATGCAGAAAATTTGAAAACTTTTGCCATGAATTCCTCCGTCTTTTATAGGGACAATACTGCCTATTGAACATTCACCTAAATATTTGGTTCCTGGAAATGCTGAAGGAGTCTAGAACTTTTTGGCCAGTCCAGTGTATCAGAAATATCACTGCTTTTTCACTTGCTGCATTTTTTCAAAGAATATTTGTGTTAGTATTTTTATATATTTATATTTATATATATATATAACTCAGCTCCTACCAAAGTGCTCTTCAAGGCCTTCCTGTCATTTGCCTCCCACTTCTCTTGTTCATCTAAATTCATAATGCATGACTTTAATCCATAAACCTTTTTTTTCTGTGTATAATAGTGAGTTTTCACATGCACTAGGATGCTTTTTATCTCAGATGGATTATACACTGTTTAAACAAAGAAACTGCAAAAAGGTATGCTGAAATAGCTAAAATAGGTGAAATGTTAAAGTGTTTTCTTTTGAACTACCAATGTTTGACTGTTAAAAAGTGTACATGAATAGGTGTCTTTGCAAATATTTATCTTGTTTGTCTCCGCCTGTGGATACCTATTTGTGTACATGGCTAAATCTCTAATTATCTATAATAACTGGGCATCCGTCTAAATCAAGCTTAAGGATATTTTTCCATTTCAGGACTATGAATATACGATCTGTCACACTTTTTCATTTTCATGCAGATTGTTTTGTTATGTTGCTCTGCTGTTTATTCCTCTGCATTCTGAAATCAACTTTTATTTCTAATGACTGAAGCACAGGCAACAGCAGAGTTTTAATTCCCCTAGAAACTCTGGATGTCCAAGGATGAATTAAAAAACAGAGTCTGTAGTGCTGCTGTATGCATAGTGAAACATATATATTCTTGTTATTATATGGAATCAGCCACACTTTTTCCTTCATTTTGAAATTGGCAATTATTCAGTTTTGATATACCCTACAACCCGTAAACCAGCCAAGGAGAGTTGAACACACTATGCACATGTTCAGTTCTGTGCTTTCAGGCTTCTTTCCACAATACAAACAGCAGTGTTAACTCTCACTGATAATTCTTAAAGCTCGCAGGTGCCCACAGGTTTCACGGATGCACAGTAACCTGAGGAAGCTCTGAATGACTTGGAACTCACCCAACTGTAATACCTCATTTTTACTTAATCACAGCTGGTTAATTACATAACTCCGATTCAGACCAGTCACCTGGAGAAAATACCTAACCTGTTCCCTCTCTGAGCAGAGGTCTTCAATGGGTAAGTCACCCAGGAGCCTCTGAGTGATCAATGTTTAATACGCTGATATTCTAATCTAAGACATCTTCAGAAAACTGTGAAGGAGCTTCATAACTGGCTGGGCTTCATTTGCCTCCTCATGGCACCTTTACTGCAAGGGGTTCCATCATAGAGGTCAACAATCCAGCAGGCTTTATAGGTCTCTTTGTATTCTGAGCACCTTATGCATGAAAAACATAGCTAATAGGTTCAAATATGCAATTAATGTTGAAAAAGGTATACAGACTCTAGGGCCCTGCAGTACTGGTAGCATCCAGTTCAGGTACTGCACAGCTCAACAGTCTCCAGTTTGGACAGGCTGATTTAGAAGATAGAAGATCCACCTGTGTTTACCTTACAAAGAGAACTTGACATTGAGGACAAAACAGAAGATAAACCAGTCAGAGTTTTTATTTATTTTGACCTTGCCAAGTCACCTGACCTTCCCACATCCCTGACCACCTCGCTTTAAAACCAGTGGCAAGAAAGACTCTTTGGAAAAATAATGTTGCATCTCAGGTGGGCCGCATCGGGTAAATAATTTCAAATACATTTATTCAAAAATCTGTGTGTGTTATGTCTGTGTGTTTTGAGGCTTGGGTTAGGATTGCCAAAGAAGTGTCATAATGTCATGACAACTTAAGTGACTACAGGGGGGAAATCTGACCCTGGCCAGAGTGGGGCTGTAATATTTCCTGAACTCTGACAGATGTCATATAGCTCCCTCCATGAGCTCCTTATGGCTCACACTCACCTTTCTCCATCCTGCGCTGTGAAGGTTCTTGTCGTGTTCATCAGCAGATTTTAGGAATGAATTTAGTCAATTTATTCCTGGCTTGTACACTTTCACTCATGACTCATGTGGCGGCAGTTGGACTTGAGTCTTGTATGGCTGTCCACACTTACAAAACAAAAAACAAAACATGAATTAATTTCCATTGAATGTTATGAACAGAAAAATAAAAAAAAACCATTCCATTACATTTATTAATTAAATTATGTATTTGTTTGATCATGACTTCATTTTATTTGATTGTGTCCTTAAGTCTAGTGGTTTGTAAATAACAAAATCTGTAATAACTTCAGTTTAACATTAGGAGCACTGCGTTACAACATGGTTTTTCAGTGTTTTGCAAATACTGTCCTCCAGGACCACAATCCTGTTGGGTTTTATAGGTCTCTCTAAATTATTTCCCATTTCCTACTTAAGACCCGAGGAAAGGCTTAAACTGGTTCAATTAAGTGAATAATTAGTGGAATTAACTAATTAACAGCTTGGATTCAATGAAAAACATAGATGATCCTCAAGTCCCTGGAGAACCAGATTTACTCTTTACTCTGTAACAATGTTCTTCACATCAAATATATTTATATTAACGGTATTTTTCAAATAGTTTATGAAAACAACTAAATATCTGTCTTGGTTACATTCAGGACTGTTTTCTGGGGAGTGAAGCAAGAGCCTGATGGCAAACATATTAACATAATCACACTGCCCTGTCTCCTCTCCACTTGAGGAACGTGTGTTTGGTTGTACTAAGAAATGCAGCCATACTTCATAAATATGATAATTGTGAGCCTGCTACTTTTACTAAGGAAATATACAGAAAATATGGAGCCTGATTAATTGGCATCTAGTGCTCAAAATGGGACACTTCAAAGCTATATACTATCAAAGCCATGATGGACACAATGCTCTTATTGAATCACAATAATTAAAAATGGTATCACATCAGGGCAAAACTATGCATCTGGGGTTTAACAGTATCTCTTGCACAAATATACATAAACATCGACCACCTCAGTAATGTAAATAAAATGCATATATTATCTATGTATATTAAGGCTTTAAAATGTGCATTTTTCATTGACATGTCATTTTAACAAATGTCCATATTATTAACTAGGAATATATTATATTTTAAGTTAATGTTTATTGGCTTCATAGCTACATCTAAGCAAACAAAAAAAAAAGTTTAGTATTAACCACTTGTAAGTGTTGTGTAAATTAGTTCTGTTTCCCTTACCCCTTTTTTTCTGTATTCTAGATACAAGCAATCCAGGAATTCCTGAGCTCTCCAAGAAGACAGCAAACTGTCGTTACAACAAAGGCAGGTCCCGCTTTATACTGAACAAAATTAATCAAATAATAAAACAATTATGTCAGTGTTTGTTGCCTGATTAATTACTGTCAGATTCCCTGAGTAACTGTTAGAGCACATCTGGCATACAATCTTAGAATGATTTTGTTGTTGTTATTAACAGATTGCCTGTGTACAAAATATATTTTTCTTTGCAACATGCAATTTCAAAACTCAAATAAATAATTAAATAATGCTCTCATGCACTGTGAATTAATATACAGTATTTGCGTGTGTGAAGATTCCAAGACCTTGTCAATAGGGTCATTATATGACAGCAGTGTTGTAATCACTTCATAGGAGTCCTTTCAATTCCACTTTGGACCTGTTAAACAACAACAACAGTAGTTTTTCACAAGTTTTTACAATGTATTATTATCATTTCATAAAAATGCATGTGTCTTGCTAATCTTGATAATTATTAATGCTATTATGAATTTAAAAAAACACATTATAACAAAAAAATCTGAAAAACACAGTTGTTATACAATCACATTTATACAATCAAAGAAAGGGTTAATCTTGAGAGTGGAAAGGGCTATTAAATATAAGAATGCACAACAGTGTAAAAAAAAGGAAAAGAAAAAGAAAAAAAGACATCTTGAACAGCAGCTCCCCTGGGCCATTGCATATTAATTGAAAGCAAAATAAATATGCTTCGTCTATGTGCATGACTGTTATTTCCACAACACACCAGGCTGTTATTTCAAGTGCCTGTAATCCCAGTGAAATAATACCAAGGACATAGTGCATAGCAACTGCCCCCGGAGGGAGGGAAATGTTTTAAAACCCTGATGGTATTGGCCATGCTACCCATATGTATTTTGGCTGTTATTTAAAGTTTCTTTTTTTTTCTGAGGATTTTCTCTGCAGTGATATTTTAATTATTTTTCTTTTAGTGGGACTGTCTTGTTTAGCACCCTAAGATGAGAGCCACAAAACATGATTTATTAAATAAAGGCAGCTGTAGTTTAATCAACAGATGTAATAATTCTAAAAACTACATGAGTTCCTGCCCCAGGTTCTAAGATATTTGATGATAATGATGATTTTATTTTTTAAATGTTATTATTAATATTGTCGTTGTTGATTTTGAAGTGTGATGGGCATCCACACAAGAAACAATTCTGCTCTTTGACATGGACAAAACAGTGGCACAAGCTATTTTAAGAGATAAGGATGACTCCATTAAGTGGGTTGATCAATGTGCAGCAAGTTTCACATTTATTTTGGAGTCTTTACCCATTTGATTTTGAACCATGTCTCTTTTGAATGTGTATGTGAATGTGCATTTTATGAAAAAGCTATCTGTTTTTCATATCATATATTGTTCAATAAAATCTTTTCTTGTCAGGTGTAACAGCCTTTCCATGTGAGGATCGTGTGGGGACAGAAGCTTTGGTACATTTAAATTCCTGTCTGACTATACAAGTTCAAGTTCAATACTAAAGCTAACTTACACTTCCAGACTCCAGACAGTAGTTTTATAATGTTATTTTACAATGTTTGGACAACATCCCACAAATTTGCATTGCCACAACAGCACGTTATTCTGTATTTAGTGTATTGCAATGTTGCCACACTTATTTTTTTCAGTGGGCTGCACTGAGAAAGGGGCTCCTTTCTATCACTGAATCCCTCCCTTTCATTTGTTCTTACTGTTGTGCTGACACCTAAGGCCCATCTACTATATCTGTCTATCACACAATATTGGAAGCATTCCTTTTCCTTTCTGAAAAGTTGCTTAAGCATAATGGTACAAACACCTTGTTTAAAAAATTGGAGAAAAGGTTTCAGTGTTTTATAAAATATAGAGATATGGATGAATTAAGTAAGATTTGTTTTTCATTGTGCTACTCATATTCAATAGAAAAGGTTACAAAGTGATAACAAATGTTGCACTTGCTTTTGCATAGTAGACTGGGTGTTTGAAACTGGGACAGACAAGGGATGAGTAACCAGGATCTCTGATAGGTGGGCACAGAGTATTTAAATGCTATGTTTTTCAGAATGTAAAGTAGGATTATCATGCTATGCAACAACCTGAGTCGTCATTATTTTTTGGGAATCAGAAAAGAGACAATAAATAAATAAATTATGGTATTGCACTAGTCATATGAAGTACACAAAATATGACAATTATTAATAGAAAAATAACCAAGAGTCTCAAAAATACTGCCTGCATTCCTAGAGATATTTGGTTGTGTGTGACAGGAATAGGTGCTTTGATTATTTTGGCAGGGAAACGGCAGATAAGACTCCCATAGCCAAGCAGTTTGATCCATTCCAAGTTGTCGGAACTGTAAGTTCTAGAAAAAACACAACTCCAGGTACTGGGTATTTTCATCTTGTTTCCTTATCTTGATTAGATTGGCAAAGAGATTGTTTCATCAGTACAATTTGGAGAAGAGCCAGCAACCCATAAAAATCAAAAATGGATGAAACTGCTAAGTCATTGGTGATATTGACTATGTTTCCTTGATAAAACACCTAAATGAGAGCTAAATTTATGTGTATATGCAGTTACATAGAGATCATTCTGTCTGTCTTACATGGGATTCAAGTTTCCTACAAATGCAGAAATGTACAATTGGCTTCACATTCAAATTACAAGATGTATTTTTGAGTGATCAGAGATTCCCTTTCAGGAATTACAGATCTTGATTTATTCTTTATTGAAGTAATAGCAATAATGATTGGGGTACTGGTATTACATGGTATTACACGATAATTATAGATATAAATACACAGTGTGTATGTTGTTCAAGGACAGAAGGCTTTAGAAATAAATTGGAATATATTTTTTTAAGAAATAATAATGATATATATGTATATTTTACAATGATTTTATTAAATCAATCTAATGACAGTTATAGGACAATAAATATAAGTATTGTGTGTATGATAACAAAGTGACAGGGTGACATTTTAGTCAAATGTGAAATGTATTGTAATTTGTCTAACTCCAAACAAACTCAAAGAAATGGTGGGAAAAAAACATGACTTACTGTACAACTTGGAAAGTTTACAATAACTTCCAGAGAACTGAGAGTTGAAATTGCTCTGAAGCAATAAGCTTTAAAGTTAGTAAGATAATTCACTAAATGGGCATCTTCTAAAAAACACTGGTAAGTTCTTGTTCTTCATTCTCACCTTTCCTCAAAATGCTCCTTGTGTTGTTAATGGTTCAATGTGTTTTGAATAACATTGTACACATAACTAAGAAAATAAACTAAAATTGGGTACAAATTAAATGATTTTAAGTAAAGCAAATCTAATGTAAGCAATCCTTTAAAATGAATCAGATAACTGTGCTCTTATTCAAATCCAGCCAACTTGTGACCTTGCCCTCAGAGCACTAATGTAATTGTACAATTGACAATAAGCTCACGTTAACCTGTGGCTGCACATGCCAGTTTGAATACATCAGTTTATTACAAGATAAGATACACCATCGTTAGCTACAATAAATCCTATGTTAAAAAAGCAGGAAGTTTTTGTTTGGAATCAGGGGATGAAATTTTGTTTTTTGTTCATTTATGTTGTTCAACCCACTTGGTGGCGACTTTGTTCAAAATCATTTTGTGCCCCCCGCCCACACCAACACCTCCTCCCTCCCCTGTTCCTTTACATGGCACACTTTTCACATGCTTTAAGCAAACACCTCACTCCTTGCTATACAGCACACTGCAGAGGTTAAACAATTTCACTCTACTAATTGGCCGATGTCAGCCCTGATGAGAAGGTAAACAAATGTAGCACAGAAAAAGCTGAGACAAATGTTAGCTAATTAAACTGATGGGGGGAAAAAAGTGTCAAAAATAAAATAAAACAATATGCAGACCTGCTGCAGAACACATACTTCATGCTTTGAAGGCTCTTCACTTTTCATTATATAACGCACTGGGCAAAATAATACATAGCAAGTTTCATGTGCTCCAATCTTAAATTCTTTGTTCATAAAATAATAAATAAATAAATAAATAAATAAATAAATAAATAACAATTTCAATAAGTGTTTCAAAAAAGAAAATGGTAGCAGCTGTTTTAGTTTTTTAGGCTAGAAATTTTATTATTTTCCCAGAAATACTTTTGTAAACCAAGTTCAAACTACATGAGAAATCAGTGTCCATTTTGGTTCATAGTAATTGCTAATTTGATAAACCTTATTTACAAATATATCTGACATGTACTAATATTTGAAAAATATTATGTAATAAATGCAAAATTAAAATAATCATCAACTGAGAGCATTTTGACTGCATAAGACCATTTCTAACCCTACTTGTGAAAGGAAAGCAATACGCATTTTAAGTTTCCTTTCTGTCTATAAATGAACCTGTCATGGCCCACATAAAAATAATAATAAATAAAAAATGTGCAGTTAAATAATACAGGGTAACAGCTAGCACAGAGGATATGCTACCAAATAAAACTGTCCACAACTTGTGCATAACAAGTCATAGGGCAAGACCAAATCATAACTTTCACTCACCCAAGAATCGCAAATTATAAAGTTGTACCCTATTGTGTTTTGATTTATAAATAATATAAAGTGGCTTTTAACAACAAATGAAACTGCAATAGGGTACAGATTTCTACTTTTGTCTGATTCACTGGTAGATACAAGTTTTGATTCAGTCTAGTTTCCTAATTCAGAATCAGCTAACTTACTGCTGATTTTATTTCTCAAAGAAGCTACACTGTCAAAGTACGTTTACAGCATAAAGATACATTTCCCCCATTTTGTTTAAATGACTCTAATAATTATCTACTTATTTGTATATGTCTCTTTACCTCTAACCACCAACAACCAAAAAAAAAAAAAAAGAATTTATTTAAGCAAGACTACCTACTTCAGACCAATTCAGAGCTACTGTGAAATGGCTAGTTTCACATGGGGCATTCGTATAATTCAAAATCTGGCCTGCTACAGAAATATCAGTAGTCATCAACTTAATTTCCACTGATGTGAGGTGAGGCATCAAACTGCTTAGCAACAGTTTAGACATGTCTGGCAGCTTTGTTATGACCTACAGTTTTCTACACAATCTTGTGCATAGTGTGTAATGGAAACCCTGTGTGCTGCCCCACTCTTCGTCAGCTGGCCTGTGTTCTGTCTGGTGACCATTTTGTTGCTGTGTATTTGCTTGGCTGATCCACCTTGATGAATGATGTGTCGAAGCTGCTTGCTTACATGTACTTGCAGGGAGATCATTGGGAAGGCTGTGTGTCTGTGTGTGAAGCTGCCTTTTCTGTGCCTGCTCTGTTGACAGATGGATAACTGCACACAGCAGTACTATCATCTATCCTCTTTCACCAATGAACTCCACACAGGATCAAAATACTTTTAAAGCATCATCCAGTCCTTTGTTTAAAAGTTTAAAATATGAATTCTTCATTAGGATTCAGGGGGATGAAATAATTCGAATGAGTAAGCAATGAAAAACAGTGGTTAATGTGCAAGTTTGCGATAAGGGGTCTATTAGCAGGCTGCAGGAACTGTTGTGGTTGTATCTTAAATGACTGTAAGAATGTAACCTCACTCTCCAATTTGATTAAATGTTCTGTATGCCCAGTATAATTGGCATTTGACTCGCAAATCAACACTGAGGTCTCCTGCTGGGGTTGGGCACGCGGCAGTTGATGAAGAACTTAAGTGGGACAGATTGAAAACAAATTGAAAATAAAAAAGTGAACCTGGACATTGGGAGAAAGAAGAAAATCAAACTTACATACAATTTCAGGGCACTCTTAAAGTGTCCAAAAAGTCCAAAAAGGCTTGCAGCTCCTGAGAGATATTCCAGTGTTCGCTGGTGGGAGAAAAGTTTTCAGTTAGTACTAGTGTAAAATCAGCATTGTTATCTCTTGGTCAATTTTTCTTTCATTAGTGGAAAAGCCTGTTATGGATCTGTTGACCTCCACGTCTGTCTTTTAATAATTTTCAATTAGCTAATAGCATTGTTTACAATAATTATATTTCTATTTGCATTAATGTTCAAATTGAGGATTCTTATTTGAAGTGATGGCTTATATGGGTTCCTCTGTCAAAAGAAAATGGATTAGTTATATTGTAAAAGGAGGTAAAATGTTCAACATTTTGTTCTAAGGGCATCTGAAAGAAGCACAATGTCCCGACTAAAAGTGTTCAAGCTTGTTTGAATGGACAAGAAACAAAACAAGATGTCTAAGCTTTGACATTCATTTCTGCAGTAGCAATCAATGTCATCTTTTCCTTACCTTTGTAAATGCACAGAAATAAGACTGTGATATAATCTGATTCTCTACAGCTCTGCACTCTTCTGAAGTTACTTCATGGGGATGTAATACAGAAGGTAATCGAGCACAGAAGGTGGTCCTCAGTAAACATCCATGTGACACACACCCATTGACGAAGAGCACATGACTTAACAAATTCAATACTACTTTGTGTCTTCCAATCAAGAACCAAAAGATATCAACAATCTGACCTATATTTCTATGGCATTTGTATTTTGTATTTTCTGCCTAGTATGACTGGTGTGTTTTTCAGTTTTTCAGTTTTTAAAGAAAGTATTTTACTACACAGTGTAAACAATTTCAAAAGAGACAGGAATTAAAAAAAGAAAGAAAGACCAATCTTGATAAATTAGACAGAATGTCTGGCACAGTCTTGCTGTGCATTTCTGTAATTTACATGTAAGGTAAACCAGGAGAGCTCCTCCTCTGAGCTTATATCTTGTTCACTGCACAATCCATACTGTATTTTCTGGCACTCTCGATTTACTGTATATGTTTTCTGCACAATATAAACAACTGCACTTATTATGAAAAGGACAGCACTTTGTTCATACAATGAAAACTATTACATTTCTATGATGTCAGTTGTTTCCCTCTTATTTCTTATTGAATAAATAATTACATGATATAGTAAATGTTTAAGGTAATCTTAGAGAGATCTGTCAACCCAATTCATACAAAACAAACAAATAAATAGTGGATACACAGACCTTTTCAGCCACATGATATTCTGGATTTTAATTCACCTGAATTATTCAATTACTTGATTGAACCAGTTATTTGTAAAATTAAACAAAGTTTGTAGGTTATGAGAAGGTTGTGAAGATTTACAACAGCTTCAGTACTGCAGCACTTTAGGGATAGGGCTATCCCCAAACTGTGTAAAAGCAAACTTCTCTACTTCAGTAATGAGTAGAGAAGGACATGTGATGAGTACCAGACATTGAAACTAAAGGCACAGCAGAGCAATCTTACAAGCAAAGCAGAAAGTATTAAATCTATATGCACAAACACTATGCATTATATTGAAAATACAATACACAGTTTGGGAGATTGAGTCAAAAACAGGTGGTAAATACAGATGTTCTGCAGTAAGCAAATGGCTAATAGAATGATACTGTGTTCTATTCCAATATGTCATTTACCCTGCATTATGAAACTACACATTCTGAAAGATATCATTATTGAATTTGTGATACATCAGCAACAGTAACGTATAAAATTCTTAACCATGTCGTTCTGCCTGTTTCGCTTTGTTGGAAGCTTTACAATTTCAATGTATTTATTATTTTTTTCAGTTTGATTTAAAATGATTCCAAAATCTAAATTAAAGCATTCATCCAAACACTGATGCAGAGAGCCACATGTATTGAAGGAAAATTTCCCCTTTTAAGGTAAAAAAAAAAAATAATTAAGCAAACTTTCATTTTAATGTAGATTTTTTTTGGGCACAGTCCATTTGTTTATATTTTTGTGTTTTTCTTTTAGTGCTTAACTGGCTCTCAGGTATTTTGCACATGGTCCTAATTCAGTAATTCTTTAGAAAAAAAATACACACATATATATATATATATACACTCACCTAAAGGATTATTAGGAACACCATACTAATACTGTGTTTGACCCCCTTTCGCCTTCAGAACTGCCTTAATTCTACGTGGCATTGATTCAACAAGGTGCTGAAAGCATTCTTTAGAAATTTTGGCCCATATTGATAGGATAGCATCTTGCAGTTGATGGAGATTTGTGGGATGCACATCCAGGGCACGAAGCTCCCGTTCCACCACATCCCAAAGATGCTCTATTGGGTTGAGATCTGGTGACTGTGGGGGCCAGTTTAGTACAGTGAACTCATTGTCATGTTCAAGAAACCAATTTGAAATGATTCGACCTTTGTGACATGGTGCATTATCCTGCTGGAAGTAGCCATCAGAGGATGGGTACATGGTGGTCATAAAGGGATGGACATGGTCAGAAACAATGCTCAGGTAGGCCGTGGCATTTAAACGATGCCCAATTGGCACTAAGGGGCCTAAAGTGTGCCAAGAAAACATCCCCCACACCATTACACCACCACCACCAGCCTGCACAGTGGTAACAAGGCATGATGGATCCATGTCCTCATTCTGTTTACGCCAAATTCTGACTCTACCATCTGAATGTCTCAACAGAAATCGAGACTCATCAGACCAGGCTACATTTTTCCAGTCTTCAACTGTCCAATTTTGGTGAGCTTGTGCAAATTGTAGCCTCTTTTTCCTATTTGTAGTGGAGATGAGTGGTACCCGGTGGGGTCTTCTGCTGTTGTAGCCCATCCGCCTCAAGGTTGTACGTGTTGTGGCTTCACAAATGCTTTGCTGCATACCTCGGTTGTAACGAGTGGTTATTTCAGTCAAAGTTGCTCTTCTATCAGCTTGAATCAGTCGGCCCATTCTCCTCTGACCTCTAGCATCAACAAGGCATTTTTGCCCACAGGACTGCCGCATACTGGATGTTTTTCCCTTTTCACACCATTCTTTGTAAACCCTAGAAATGGTTGTGCGTGAAAATCCCAGTAACTGAGCAGATTGTGAAATACTCAGACCGGCCCGTCTGGCACCAACAACCATGCCACGCTCAAAATTGCTTAAATCACCTTTCTTTCCCATTCAGACATTCAGTTTGGAGTTCAGGAGATTGTCTTGACCAGGACCACACCCCTAAATGCATTGAAGCAACTGCCATGTGATTGGTTGGTTAGATAATTGCATTAATGAGAAATTGAAACGGTGTTCCTAATAATCCTGTAGGTGAGTGTATATATATATTTATATATTTGTGACACTGCTTTTCCCAAAGCTCAGCCCTCAATAAAACTCAGATCTCTAGGGATATTGTTAAGTCTTCGGCAAAGGATTATTAAATTGAAAGAAAATTTATGGATGACACTTTATAACAATTAATCAAGAACAGTTGATTAATAAAGTTATTCCCTTATTCTTACAAAACGAGTGGCAGTACAACTGCTCCCCTTGTCACAAGGCCTGGTTTGTCATTCTTTTTGATTAATGTACCATTCTGAACCCCCCCTACCAAGCCCCCTCCTACCACCTCTACCAGTATCACCTCCAAAAAGGAGAAAAAAAATAAAGGAGCAGTAAAAGAAATCATAAATATTGAATAAGCTTGTACAGTTTTGCACATTTAACCTTGACAATGTTTTGGATCATACAGAGGGAAAGAAAGAGGGAAGGAAAAAAAACTTAAGACATTCCGAAACTAAATTGCAGTGGGGATTAAAAAAACAAATTGGCGATTTTTGGAAAATGTCACCTCTTTCAACCTTGTCATTGTGATTGGGCTGCTGTGATTAATTAGTTTAGTAAGATTTGCAATTAGGTCAAGAGTGAGGAGGAGAAAAAAGAAAAGAAAAAAAGAAAAAATACACCATAGGACTGTGGCCCAAGCTTTTGCACCTGGCCTGGCCTGGCGCAGACTTTGGCATTTCCTTGAGAACTGTTTTTCAAAGATGGCTCCTGCCAGTCCCACAACTACTCGCCAGCATTGAAATGATCATAAGAAAGACGGCCAGATTGTTCTTTGAGAAAGTATGATGTGATAATGTCTAGAAATGCCCTAGCAGTGAATGGCGGTGAAGAAGGAGGTGTCACTATTTGGATGTTTGTCCTTTTTTTATGATAGTTGCAGTACCTGATGGTGTGTTGGCATCTCTGTGGGGGAACACGGATTGCTGTCCTCAGGGTACTCAAGACAAGTGCCAACAAGGCCACTTGATATTTCTGTATGAGTACCTTGGTTTATGTACCTGGGAGAAGCGAAACGTGAGGGTAACTGAAGCAGAACCACTCTTAAACCACTGGTAGAAATGTACTGAAAAGGTGAGAGGCAATGACTTTAATACCAGCAATGAACTCTACAGCTACTGTTCTGTTCTGTAAAGCTCCACTGTATAGGCTCAAAATAGGCTTAATGCCTGATACTTTCTGGATAATTTCGATGCAGATTGATTTTTGCAGGTGAAATAGAAGATTCTCCAGAGCTCTATTATGCTTGTTAAAGGGTGGTAAATGTGTAATTCTTTTTATCTGGGATTATGTAACTAGTTTGTGCCTTGTGTCAGGTGTTAATTTCCAAATGTATATTTTGTTTCCCTCTCTCTCTCTCTCTCTCTCTCTGTCTCTCTCTCCATTGAGTAGCCTTCTGTTAGCAGAGCTTCTGAAAGCCATGTTGATATCCTTACAATTTAAACTGACAATAAAAAAAAAGTAAACATCTTTTATGGGGCATACAAACAAAAACATTTTTGGGTGAAGCATTTTCTTTTGTTGTTATCTCTACCTGAGATTGGACATAATTTGCAAGCAAGGTCCATTCTTTCTAGGAAGAGTGAGGGGGAGGTAAAGGCAGTGAGCTTAATATTCTGTTCAGTCTTAATAAGAAAGTTGCACTAGCAATAAAACAGTCCTCCTTGAAAGATTAAGATGCAAATGCAAGACATGATGTGGAGTGAAATCCTAAATTGGCAGAAAAGCAGAAGGGTTAAACCCCAGCCAGGTACACTTCCTGTGGTAGGCGCAAATGTTACAGCAATAAATGCCAGAAAGAGAACGCCAAAAATACAAGGCCCTAAGGCAGTCATCTGTCTCAAATGATATCACTTGTAAGGCATCCAGCATCTTGTGCTTGTAAACACACACAATAAAGTTTTTTTTTTTTTTTTTGCAAACAATATCTCCAACTTATTAGAATGTTCTTTAGCACTATGTTATAGATGACTTTGGAATAAACAATGAGCTGCCACTAACTGGTACTGAAAATATGAAGACTGAGATGTAAATGCAAGCAATAGCTCTCAGCTGAGTGTTGATAAAAGGCATAGCATTGGGTTTCACAGACTTCATTAATTAATTAATTAATTAATTAATTAATTCATTCATTCATTCATTCATTCGAGTAGATATATTTTAGGCACGGAACCTGTAAAGGCAGCAAGCTCTTATGCAGGGGGCACATATGTAACAAATCATGATTGAGGCATTTAAAGTGCACACTCAGAGGAGAAATAAAATGTTCACAGCTAGAATAAATAGGCAGCTTACCCAAATGAAAACACATGTGGTTTTTAATTGTTTTAAATACAGCAAGGCAAGAGCATAGGCAATTTAATTGCCTTCCCTCCCTTTGTTTTTCTCCCTTTAAAGTTTTGCATTTCTTTGCCTTTTTCACGCATTGAAAATAATTTGTGTCCCCCCTCCACCACAAAAACACTGCAAGTGGCAGTCATCGGAGTGCAGTCATTTGCAGTTCAATACGTAAGAGACATTTTACATTTTGTGTTGTTCTTTTTCCCTCTCAGTGATTGAAACCATAATTATACCTGAACACTTAAAAAACTAAACACCTTTTACAACTTTCTAACAAAGGGACATACTCTCTTAAAAGTGCCTCTTGTGAGTTTTAGAGTGGATTGTTAGCATTGTTAACAAAGCTATTTGTGTAATATCCTAGGTTTTACCAGGTAAAAGGTTTCATGAAGAAGGCTCTCAAGCGATGGGACATTGCTATTAACTGCCTATATACAACTACTTCTTGTGCCTTTCCTTGTGCCTGTGCTCTATTACTTTTTGTATCTTTCCTTAAGCACATGTGTAACGTTGTAAGTTTAGTGCAGTTGAAAGAACACACCTTCTTTCAAAATGTTCAACTTTTGTTACCTTATAGTCTGGAATTTAAATGCATAATATATATTGAATTTATCTACACATCCTACTCCACAACTTACAAATGAAAAGCATATTCTAGATATTTGTAGAAAATGTATTAAAAATAAAAACTGAAATGGCTTGGTTGGATACGTGTCCTAAATTAACTTAATTTGTAAATCGCGAGGTGCCAGAGTGCAGTGTGAATGGGACAGAGTGGATGTACGAGGGGGAGCGGAGGTACCGGAGCGCTTAGTATGGCAACATGCACATCAAACTTAACATCAATATAACACATTTTCAGCGCATTTTCAAGCCACCGCTATAGATAACATGCTAACAAGAAAACATAAAAATAAAAAAATGTTTTAGTCATTTCAAATAACATAATCATGTGCTATTAGGCCTAATCTATTTTTGAAACATTTCCACTCTCAAGGATGTGTCATCGGGTCCATGGGGTTTCAGAATCTGACTGTATGATCTCCCACTATATATAGTAAATAGCCATCCCCGGCCCTAGACATTTTTGCGCCTTGTGTGACGGCAATATTCGCTGCCCCCTCCCAACGTTTCCTTAGAAAATGCAACACACCATTCCAGAAACGTAACAGTACAGCCATTGATCACAGCGGTTCAACAAAGAAATCACATCTTTGACTCTATTAAACTTAAACTGGATTCTATCTACATTTGCATAGACAATTCTAATTTGCACACTCCAATCAACTCCATTAGGACAGACCTGATCCGGGAGGCATAATGTATATGATGCATCTGATTGGTTACTTGCCTTTAGAAGGTGGAACATAAATGACATGTCCTTAGTTTTTTAAGGTTAGTAAACCTGGATATGGTAACTTGCTCAATCTATGGGCCAACCCTGTGTATCATGGAATCAATGAGATAAAACAGTGACTGTGTTTAAAAAAGATAAACACGCATACTAAACACCCCCTAATTAAGACTTGGACCCCAAGTTGGGTTGGGGGGGTCGAAACATTAATGTATCATAATCTAAAATGCGGTCTGGTTCCCCCCCCCACTCTCAAAGTTTTTCACCCCCCCTCACGTTCTGCTGACCCCCCCTGGTTGTCATTATATATTTCACACTCTGAGTGTAACTGTGGTGATTGTAGTGCAGTTGTAGTGATTCACATGATTATAGGATAAATTCAACAGTTCCTGTAGGTTGCCTTTGTTGAGTAGTGCATTTGAAAACAACAACTCAAGCATGAGCAACAAGGAGATCTCAAAAGAACAACAGTGCTGAAAGGAACAGATCTTTAAAAAATCTAAGGACTTGGAGCATGGTCAAGATGATTATTAAGAAGTTTAAGATGTATGGCACCATCAACTCTCTGCAGATATCAGGTAATTCCTCCAAACTGGATTACCAAGCAACAAGGAGACTGATTAGAGAGGCAACTTTGCAAGAGCTAAAGGCTTTTATGGCCCAGATGGGTCAAAGTGTGCATGTGACAACAGGATCCCAAGGACTCCACAAAGCTGGCCTGTATGGAACTCAAGAAAGCCCTTTCTGTTTGAAATATACAACAATTAAAACATAAATACACTCAGGAGATTTTGAAGTCATGTGGCAAAAAATGTGTGGTCTGACGAAGTTTTTGGCCTACTGGCAAAGTCTTATGATTGGTGCAAACCAGAAACACAATATCACCTATAAAACACCAGTCCTACTGCGGCAGCATCATGTTATGGGTATGTTTCTCACAGGCAGGGACTAGGACACAGGAAAATGAATAGCTCAAAGTATAGAAAAGTCCTTGAGGAAAACCTGCTGCCCTCTTGCAAGAAAGTTGAAACTGGTATGGAAGTTCACCTTTCAGTATGACAATGACCAAAGCACACAGCAAAAACAACACTAAAGTGGCTAAGGAACAAAGTCCTTGAGTTGCCCAATAAGAGCACTGACCTAAATCCATTCACAAATGTGTGGCATGACTTGAAGATTACTTTCCATCAGTGCTCCATAAGCAACATGACAGAGCTTTAACAGTTTTGTAAAGAAGAATGGTCAAATCTACGCCTAACGTAGAGACCTATCCCACAGCTGCAATTGCTGCCAAAGGTGTATCTACCAAGTATTAGCTCAGGGGAATGAAGACCTAATCAATTATGATATTTCAGTTTTGTATTTTTAATATATATTTCATAAAAATATAAAAACTTTTTCACCATAACAGTCTGGAGTATGGTGTGTAGATAAGAGATGGAGGAAAAACGTATTTAAATGCATTAATCTCTTGGACACTGACACAACTGAAAACAGAAAAGGTGGTATAACATTTTTATAATACCTTTAGATATTTAGTTGTTATGTTGTAAACGTTGTAAGTCATCTCAGATAGTTTGCCAAATGAATATATAATTATAAAAGTAAATCTAAGCTAATAAAACCTGATACAATTCTTAAACCCTTTAATTCCTTTTGCTATGAATAGTCTTTATGTTTCTTATTATCATTGATTTAAAGATGATTTGACGAGCAACAATTAAACACCAGAAAACAATGAACCTGTGCATAACTTCATTGAATTATTTGGGTGGCCAGATCCCTAAGCACAACAAAATCACTGAAATCATACATTCTTATAGCAAATCTATGCTACAAAAAGCCAACACAAAATAGATACTATCACAATGAAATGAAGCAATTCCTAGTATGGTACCCAGCTTAGTTTCACCATTAACAAAAAGTATAACACACTGCAAATAAAAAATCAATTTCAATCACTATATACATAAATATACATATCAAGTTTTGTCTATTTTATTTATTATTTATTTATTATTTATTTTTCACGGATTTACTTTTAAATGGATGATATTTTGGGGGTATTACGAAATGTTCATAGCAATCTACCAACATCACTTGTTAGGAAAGTAGTGAGGCAAGCACCTATTGTTTAATTACAGCTCAGCTGAAAATAATCAAACAGGCACACCTCCCACTGCATGCAGACAACAGGTGATAAAATCAGGTGGTAAAATCAGTGTCTGGCAAGCAAAACTGTTTTGTGTAGACACCATTTTTCAAGTTTTCAATTAACTTACACAAAGAATCATATAAAAAGTAGAAATTAAAACATCATGCAGCAGTAATATCCAGCAGACTTTGGCACTAATGTCAAGTAGTAGTAGTAGTTTTTTCTTACATCAAAATGTAAGATTATTAATATTATTTATATAATTTTTACATAATTAAAAATAATATTTGGTCACTGTGCACACTTTGTTCTGTATCTTCTGTAACTGAGAATTTACTAGCTGTAACTTGTCTAGTAGGTGGCTACACATCTGATGTAATTTGCAGAGAAATGCAGAGAAATTGTCTTCATGCTGTAATGCAGTGGAAAAGCCTGTAGTTGCTGTTTTCAACTGTGGAAGTAACATGTGGTGAGGCTGTATGTTTTTAAAGCCTGCTATTTGATCTTTAAAACTGTAACAATGAACAGAAGCCAAATGCATTTTAATGACCTAATGTTTTGTGGCAGAATTGTATTAAATTGTTGTTGCTTTTTGCACAAAAATCTATAAAATTGCATTTCAGATTCCAATTATTTTCTGTCACTTTTAATCCTTTCCAAATAAATGAATACATAAAAACACAAATAAAGAAATGTGTGATGACAGTTCCCTGTGTTTTATTTTTAAAGTTAATACATTAATATCTTTCAAAATAGTAGTAATAACTATATTTTCCTGATCTTAATACTGACTAAACAATTTCTATATTTTGTATGTTTTGCATATTTTATATATTTTTGTATGTTCCTGTTTGAAATCAAATAGTCGTTAAGAATGGTTCAAAATGTCAATGGAACAAAATATTACATAAAAGTAAATATTACATATTTCATATTAAATGCTTCAATTTCTTCAAATTCATTCCCCCCTAATTCAGAAAGACAAAGTTAATTCATACTACCACTAAAACACATGAAAATGGAATAGGCTGATAAATATAGCTTTCTTTTTGCCATAGATAACAAAATATGAATAAATGATTTATGAAAACATGACATGGCTATAAAGAAAATGACACTGATAACTGTATACCTGGTGAAATTTTAATCCTCCACAAAGCACAAATACAACAATTATGACTAAGACAATGAGCATGCAAAATATGAAAATATGAAACCTAATTTCTTCTTTGCTAACTGAAAAAGGATTTTTGATAAAGTATTTGTTTGCTATACAAATGTGCTAATGATGGGGAAGACTGATTATGTGAGACAAAAGGTTATGTCACAAAATGTATATGAAGAGCATAATGGATACACATGTCATTTCTGAACTGTTAAGAATAAGAAGGGAAAACAAGTTTTTAGAAAATAAGAATATTCACACATGGTCTGTGATTTTATATAATATGGTGAATCCAGGAAATAGGCAGGACTATTTATTAAATGTAAAGATTTTAAAAAAGAATGTAACCTTTTATATGTGAGGAGTGTATATTCCATTAGGTATTAGTTAAGTTTAGTTCTCCCCATAAAAGTAATCACCTACTGAAAATGCAAATATAAAAAAAATACTACTACATAGGAGTTTTAAGTAATTTGACTTTTGGAAGCTTAGTTGCTTGTCAGACTCTAAATGTTTCAAACAACAGATTCTTCAACAATATTTGGATCAAACTGTCTTACTCACTCACAAAGAACTGACGTGAATATATTGTTCTTTGAGGCTTCATTAAGCTGCCCACTCCTATGTACAAAATGACATTTTAATTGTATTTCCTTATCTGATGGATTTTCAGAGATTTCTTTAGGCACACTGGAACTGGAATCAGATACGATATACAAGCTATATATATATATATATATATATATATATATATATATATATATATATATATATGAACAAAACCAAATAATGGGGACACTTTCATATTCAGAAGAAAGATTACACATTATAGGATTATGCAAATACACACACACACATGCATATACAATACATTTATATACAGTATAAGTATATATTAGTGAATGATAGTTCAATGAATTAACTACGTCAAAAGTTTTATGATAAGAGCAAATTTGAGAATATGAGACAAGCAAGATAATAGAGCATGGTGGCTTGAGGAGTAGTCAGTGGCTTAATGGTAGATGGAATACTGGGATAATTGCTTCATGACAAAGAAATGTGAAGCATGTGGGAAATTACAACAGAAGTGAATATTTCATTAAAGTACAGCCGACAACCAACACATAAACAGACTTACTGGTAGCTATCTTATATAAAACTGAAATAAATAATTGGCTGATGTGTTCATCTAAGATATGCATGAGAATTAAATAATAACAATAATAATAAACAAAAACAAAAAGAAAGAAAAACATGAATGCCATACATAGATACATACATTGCTGACCTATACTATTAAAAACAAATTGTGCTCACATTCACATCTCTTAAAATCTTAACCCTTTCCAACTCCCTGATTTCCCCCAGTTGAAAAAAAAAAAGATTTTCCTCTCTTCTGGTACAGCAACATCTTATTCCAACAGGATAACAGTGTCAGTTTATCTGAATTTGCCTCAAGCCTTTAGAATAGAGCACTTCCATGACATTTGTTCATTTTCAAATTTTTATATTTAAGTTTATAATGTGATACACTCAGCTTCACTACCTATTAAAATAAACATTAGATCTATATATGGAACTGTATATGTATATGTTCTTATAGTTCTTAGAAAGATGTAAATGTATTTGACATTTGAAGGAACATACAGTGCATTAAATAAATTCCTTTGTTAAAGTCACTTCACTATCATATGTCCTAACACATGCACCTGTTCAGTTTAATGGACTAGTAATCTAGTATTCTGTTACATGTGGTAGAGAGGTTATGTGCTCCACCATTTTTTTAGCACTCTTTGTGAGTGTGTCATAGTCCATTTGGATTTTTTATTTCCAAGCCCGTTGCACTACTGATTATAAATTACACAATTATCAATTTCTGTGCTTATGAAATCAATCAATAATAGTGAAAATAATACTGGAAAAAACACCAAACACAAATGAAGCACACACAAAGTGTCTTTCTGTGCTTTTGCTTAAAATAAAATAAAATAAATAATAATAATATTTCCAGTTTTCATAATTCAAGTTAAAATTATTAGATTCAGTAGTTAAATTATTATTATTTTAGTATTGTCTGGACTTCGTATGGATAAATCACATATTGTCATATAGATGAAGCCAAAAATACAATACGTCAGCACCACGGACAGAGTTCATTACCTCTGGAGCAACTGCGAGCCTCAAAAACAAAAAACAAAAGGGGTTTTAAGGGATAGTAAAAGGTGAACAAGCTGAAAAGAATATGAAATTATTCAGTAATGCTACCACAACACTCTTACCTGACCCATTTTCTGACAAGCTTTTCCAGGAAACACTGGGACAAGTGCTAGGTGGGGAGTTGGGGAGGACAGTGGTTGTGGAATAACTGGACAAGAAAGTATACTTTTAAATTGCATTAAAAATAAATAAACTTTTTACTATAACTGGCATGTTTTATGTTTAGTGACAAAGGATGTGATCATACACTACTATGTGAACTGAAAACTAGGCAAAATATAATTTGTTAAGGTATTCAACGTGACAAGTGCAGGCATTTATGACTATCATGTTTATTTTGGTAAGTTTTATAGAAATTATTAAATTCTTTGTTAAAAGACAAACATTATGTGGGCTTGATATTGTGTAATACACATTTGATGTATGTGTGGCATATTTTCCAGATGTTTGAAATAATATTAAATATATATTGGAAAAAAAAATATTTACTGATCAATTCAATTCACTTTTCATAGATCCCTTTACAAGGACAACAGCCATGGTTTAAATTTGATGTCCAAAAATCTATTGGGTTCATAGAGGGAACTTTGGAAATTGATTTTTCGGTATCCTGCTGCTCTGTTCTCTGCTCAACTGCTGTTGTCAGAGCACAAACCTGGAACATTAACTGAGGCACCATGTTTTGGAAAAGACACAAGCTGAACTTTATCTAGGCATAGAATGGAATTGCATTTTTTTTTTATCAAAGAGGTTAGATCAATGAACAAATTGATATTTTTGTATATAATAACCAGAGTATTTTTTGAATAAAGATGCTGACACTAAGTGTCATGTATGTAGCTTATGCCCATAGTAAAGAAATCATGATTTAGGCAGTGTAGGCTTTGCATTAAATTACTTTTATGAGTAATTGGAATGATCCTGTCTGAAACAGGTTCAGTGTAGGTATGTACATTTAAAACATGACAACCTACTTTGGTTCGTAATAAAGGGGTGCTGACTCAAGTGACGTTTACAGTAATGGATGAGAACACACCTTTCTGCAGAGCAAGAATCTGCTCTCATTGATCAAGCATAATGCGGTTAAATGTCCAAAATAAGAGCATGGCCCTATAATGATTGTTAATAAAATAAAATAATAATAGTCATGAATACACACACATATTACTAGAACGACTCCCCAATTAAACAGCACTAGTATTCGGTGCTGATAAAATTGATTGCAATATATGTATTTCAAAATGTCATACTGACGCAAAACATGTCAATTGTCCATCAATTTTAAGTAGTTTATATTTTCCCTATTGTTCTTATATTAGCATTGCTTAAATTATACATTTGTTTGTAAAAAATAAACAAAACAATAATATGAAATGCAAAAATCCTGCATGTCTTTTGATTCACATTGTTGTGACAAAGGCCTAGACCAAATCAAACCTTTGACATACATGGGAACTGCAAATTAACAACTTGTAACCAATCATAATTTTGTTTGTAAGTAGCATAAAGTGGGCTCTTACAATGAAATTAGCAGTGACTGGGTACAAGCTATTAATTTGTGATCCACAGGTAGGGCTGGGCTTTGATTTGAACATTTGATTGGCATTAAATGGACCTAGAACTTATGATCATACTTCTCCAAGGAATTAATTATAGAGTTTACTATGGGTTACAGAGCATTGTGTCTACACCCCAAAATTCAAGAATAATTTCATTTTAGTTTCCATAGTCTTACATATTAGGAATTATATATGGTTTTATCTACCATGTATGTGAAGATTGTTATGTTTTGTATTGTAGTATCCTATTTGTTCAATTGTTTTACTGAGCTAAAGCATATAGGGATACACTTATGTGATAGACCCTATATAAAATTTTAAAAAGTATATATACTAGGGGAGCAGTAAGTATGGAAAAAAGGACAAACCCATTAAACAAATATTATATTTTATTACAATGCACAATGTGACAGCAATAGGCTTGTGTGCAGTTTTGCTTTGCAGGAGGAGCATCCAGCGTTGGAAGTGATAGTGCCAGCTTAGGCCAGTAGGGAAGAGAGACTTTCCTCTTTAAACAGGACCACAGCAAAACAAAAAAAAGAGATATCCTGAAGATAAGATTAAAAGTGTGCTGGGAACAGGGTTATAATGTTCTTTACCATTTAGTCAAGTCATATGTAATGTTCCTGATGTGCTGAAAGTTTGCCCCTTGTACTGCTTTTTCTTTAATAAGTTTCCAATATTATGAATTTAAGTAACATAAACAATTTCCCTGAACTCAGGGTGTCACTCTGTGCACCCTTATTGTTCATGGATTTTGATTCAGCTCGACAGCTCTTCCACTAATTTGGAAACAGAGATAAAGTAACAAGTGTTGAACTCATAAGTTCACTAAAATATTTAAGTAATTTTAAAGTATTCTATAATAATACAAATCGATACAATTATTGTTTTTATTATTATTTTTATAGCATTAGACCTGCACCAACACTGGATGATTTAAGATAGATTAGACAAATGTGAGGCTTTCAAATTACTTTCATCCACTAGTTCCATTTCAATTTTTATAATGAATTAATTATTTATTAATTTATTTTATTTCGAAGGTTCATAATTTACTGCTATTTGGATGTGCTAGTTCAACTACAATCTTCCCGATGTTTTTACCCAAGTACATGTAATCTACAGCCCGGAACACAGATTCCAGGCCAAGAAATTTACCCTCAGGAGCCATCTCACCCATATCCACCTCACACACCAGCTCCCCGTGCTCATACATCTCCAGCATGTGCTTCATTGCCTCGCTGTACTCAGAGAGGAAGTGAGGCAGGAAGAACCCCTGGACGCTGGCAGACTTCTGGAGCAGTTTGGCTGGAAGGGTCCCGGTCCTCACTGGCTTGAGTCCGCTGCCTGTCTGGTAGCCGGAGATGAAGCCGATGACAATCATCCGCCCTTTGATTGCCAACCGGTTGATGGCCATGTCGAACATGTCCCCACCAACTGACTCGTAGACCACGTCTATGCCTTTTGGGTACTCTCTGTGAAGCATCACAGGGAGGTCTTCAGCCTTGTAATTCACAGGGCGGTCGCAGCCGATAGACTTCAAAAAGCCAGCCTTTATGTCAGAGGAGCAGGTGCCGATGACGTGGCACTTCGCTTTTTTGGCAAACTGCACAGCGAATTGACCAGTGCCTCCTGCTGCCGCTGTCACCAAAACCTTTTCTCCTTCAGAAAGGTGGCCCAGGTTGTTCAGGCTAATGTAAGCAGTGGCTCCACTCACTAGTAAGGTCAGGAACTCAGGCTGCACTGAGGGCAAAGGAACTGTCTTTTTAGCAGGCACAACAACATACTCAGCAAAAGCACCGTCCCCAAAGTAGGCCACTGCCTGGCCCACTGCATAGTGGGCACTAGCACTAAGACCTAATCCAACTACCTCACCAATGCCCTCAAATCCAGCACCGAATGGTGGCCTGACTGAAGGGTCGTAGCGGCCGGCTGAGTAATTGATGTCGGATGCATTGATGCCAACAAATCTAAATGAAGAAAAAATAAATAAAAATGAAGAAATAAAAAAAAAGATCATATAACATGAAAAAGGTACTGTGAGACATGCTCACATTGACAGGCTGACAGTTAAAAAGGCATAATAGTATACACAAAGAAAACAGGAACTGAAGCATGTTATTGTTTGTGAATGTTTAAACTTGACATACATATCAATGGACACATTTGTGACGGCATCCTGAATATAATAAATTAGGAGCAATTTGGATCATTATGTGTTTATTAAATACTGTAGGCTGTATAAAAGGACCTCCTTCAAAGCCAGCACTTCAAATCCTTCTTCTGAAATTCAAGATTTCAGTCTCAGTCTGTTCATTGCCTCTGCAACATCAGGACACAGACGTTTCAGTTTAGTTTGTCAATGATTCCTATCCTCGCAGAAAAATTCCTGATGAAATTCTGACACAAAGGGGATGTATCACAACAAAATACATTGTATGCCATAGAGATTCACTCACTAGAGAGACATTTAAGTACAAAATGCACTTTTTAATCTTGTATGTTTCTCTTCGAAGACATGTTTTTGAAAGATGTTTTAATCTTGGTTGTTATCTTGGATAAAAAAACAACATATAAATAAATTATTTTATATCCTTTAGAAACTCTACACTGACTCATCTTTGTGCATGATATACAGCTTAGAGTACAGAAAACCATGACAACTATTTTTGTTGCAATTAAAATATACCAATTAAGCCAAAGAAATTCATAAATTGTGTGTTTGCCGAATGTCCCTTATTTTATATTACGGCTTATACAAATATTCATGGTAAAATTTAATTCACACTGCATCATTCCAGGCATGTGGCAGATATGGTCAAGAGGCCTGCTTGTGAGAGCAAATCAGTCCTCAAAGTGAACCTTCAGATAATAACAGAAAAATAAATACATCAAACTTTGCATTTATAAGTCTTTTACAAAGCCAGTTGAATTAGAACATTCAAAATACCAACACACTTTTTCAGCTCTAAGCATTCAAATGAGACCGAGTAAGATGAAGCCCTCTGACTTCACCCTTCCCATTTCTGAAAATGTCTTGTACGTAGTGGAAACTAATAAGATTAAATTAAACCATTCACTGAACCTCGTCATTTATGAGACACTGCTGAAACGATTGTTAAAGTAAAACTAGAAACATGCATAAATCATTTAAAACTGTTACACAGTACATTGTACACAGCCAGTTATATTCTTTATATAACCGCAGCTCTAAAGAATAAAGCACTGCTTTAAAACAGAATATTCAAGAAGAATTTCTAAATGAATAGAAATGTTTTGTACGCATGTATACAATCTGCAAGCTGTTACCTTTTTTCTTGCATGTGTTGTGTGCATATTGGAAAGAGTTGTATATATAAAAGCAGTTATTTGCAAATATGCAATACCATTTAAGCCTAACTGTAGTATTATACCTAAAGAGCCATCCTCTTTTTGACATCAAACCTGAGTGATCCACTTCTTAAGGTGATGAACTTAATGTGCAGAGTACCACATACCAACCCTTCAAATATGAACCCTCTTCATTTCATTTTTAAATCAGTCCTTGTTGTTTTGTATTTTAATAATGTTAAAGCAAATAATTAATATATTTATAGTAAAGGTACATGGGCAACATTACATAGTTTGAGGAGGAAGGAGACATAAAAAAAAAACCAAACAAACAAAAAATACTAGCCTTCTTTATATTTGTATTTCTTTCAAGCAAGCATGTCAGATTTTATTTCAGGCACATTCATGTGTTTTTCTCCTTTTGCATAGGAGGAGTTACTGTTTTAAATTTTAACCATTCCCCTAGTAGATGCAATAACGCCTTATTTTGAAGTCCAACAGATCTGCATCTAAAGGTATGGTGAATAGGCTCCACTCCCCTGATCTCAGGCACATCTAAGCACAATATAAAATTACCCAGGTTCACAAGGTGGTAGAAAGGTTACTTGGTTAAAGCTGAATAAATACACATTTGACCTAAGAAACATTTGACAATGCCTTTTGTTTGCTTTCCGATTCTTTTTTCCCCTCAGTGAATCCAATATAGCTCTCATTTAAGCCTCTGGGACTGACAGCACCAAAATCTGGGTTCTGCGTTTTATTACCTAGCAAACGGGTATATGAGCAGTGCTCTGCAGCACTCTTCACAATGAGCCTGGCTGCTCAAGACATAGCCTGAAGGTATTCTGCTCTAGGGTTTAGGATGTCACAATCTCTATGTCCATCCAGTATCTGGCCTAAGTAGCCTATGTACTGTTTATGAACATTAACATAACAAACTAGGCTGACATTTTTTTTTTTCCAACTGCTTCAAAACTAACAAAAAGGGAACAGGAAGAACAAAAATACAGATTTCCTGTTTAAACAGAATGTTAGGGCAATTGGAACCTCTCTGATCTGGTCCATCTTTCTCTCTCCTCTCATTATGTTTCAGAGCTACCCAGTTTATTTAACTAATATCAGTGGTTTGGGACAGTATAGCATATATAATCAATTAACTCCGAAATGGGTGATCACTTTTCTAGAGAACAAAATAGTTGTTTTCACTCCTATTAATGCACATTTATGAAATGCTCGTCCGTGTTCGTCTGAGATGATAATATAATTCCAACACATAATAAAGAATATGCAAAATAAATCATACAATGCATTGATAATACCAGCCTGTCTTGCCGAAGCCTCCATACAAACTACTCTCGTAACATTTAGATCCAATGTGCCTATTCTTTACAAAAGGCGTAACACAGGCGGAAACTACGAGATTTTAATCGTGTCTATTGTTTGTCAAATTTGTAGCTTAACACACGACCTCCTATCTAGCCAATTACACATAAATAAATAAAGATCACTATTTATGCTTCTTCTCCTTTACCCGTTTATTTTTTTATGATGCTATTTAAAATGTGCATATATATATATATATATATATATATATATATATATATATATATATATATATTAACCTGCAACCTATATTGGAAAACTAGATTTAAAAAATAGGCAGATTCATAGATTTAATGAAGAGCTGGACAACAACACCAACAACAATTATTGTGATTGTAGGACAATGTGCTTGTGGTATGCCCAATAATCAGTTCCGCAATTTGGAACATATATATATATATATATATATATATTCTATTTATTAAACAGGGAGTGTAATTAATTTTAAACATTGTGTTACTCCATGTCTTTCTCTTCATATTGTCAGGAAACACGTTTAATCGGAGCTTATTCAAAGTTCACAGGTGCCTCTGGTCTGATACTTCTGTACCGGTGAGGAGGTCGCATTCACACAGATAGCAGCGTGCCTGCCTGCCTTTTCTGCAGACGTGTGCGTTGAAAAAAACACAATCAAATAAAAGTAAAATAGTATAAAATCAGAGTAGTAAACTTATTAATCCGTTCATGTAAACAGCGGGACGACTCTGATGGCATGGTCTGCATTTAGCTATGGGGATACAGAATGGAAGTAACATGAAAAGAAAAAGCGCAGTTTCACCTCCAATGCTTCTGCGCCACTTAAGAATGTCACAATAATATACATAAATAGACACACATGCCATTTAACAGTTTTGAAATTTAACATTGTCAATCATTAATGAAATAAATATATATATATATATATATATATATATATATATATATATATATATATATATCCACAACATTTAAAGTGCACACATTTATTTCGCATACATTATTTAAAGTTTTTTTTCTTTTATATTTCCCCTCCAACTCGATTGTGCCCGTGAAATTGTATTTTGGTGTCGCACTTAAGCCAGGTTTCTGTATGAGCTACAGTCTGTAAACGTTTTTTTTTTTAAACAGCCTGCCTGTGAATTATTTGTTGATGAATGCTGCGTGTTTTAATGCTCTTTTATTACAGTCTGAGTAATGTAAGCCCATAAAACGTATTCTTAAACGTCGAGATCACCCCCTTTCTGCAGCAACTGTCAGGATTTACTAAGATCTACATTTAAAGGGTCTTTGATATTCCCCACTCCGCTCTCAGGTCTATATTGACCTAGTAAAGGCTTTGAACCTATCTTCGCCTTATGCAGCTACTGAGGAAGAGGAGGGAAACACATTTTTTTGGTATATACAACAAACAACTACACCATAAATTAATATAGATACCAATTTAAAAATATGATTAATAATACGTCATATGCGATAAGTAACATCTTGATGTGCATGCGTTGTGAATAGTTCAATAGTACCAAGATTGTTAGAAAATATAATTTCGTCCTTATAATAGCTTATCTTGAATACCCGTATACTAAACAGACCGTTTACTTGTGTGAAAACAAGGCACAGACTTTACAACTTCAGAGAAACAAATATATGCACATACCACAAACTTTGATTACAGAGCATGAAAACGAATTTCAATTGTTTGAAAGACAAAAGGGTTATTATGTCAGTACTGTTTTAATTATTAAAACAACATATTATAATTGTGTATCTAATTTGTATAGCTTTGATGAGATCTGAATTCTCATTTCCAATCCCACCTGCTCAACTTCCTAATTGTTCTATTAACCATTAAACAAAATAAGAAAAAATAAAATAAACAGCGATCCCTTATACTAGTCACGATTTCGTGGAGTTAAAGATCTCAGTGCACAAGCAGGTTAATATTAGAAACATTCAAGTGAGCAGAATTCACTATTCCCCAATCTACTCTCAAAACATTGCAATTTGAACTTTTATTAGATGGGACTGCGCTTCAGGTTTTGGAAGTAGTCTAGTTATTGGCAGTATTTATGGGAAGATATTATCGCAGGTTAAGCTTGTTTGTGGGAATATAAATATAGGCTACTAAACGTATTAAAAAACAATAAACCATGAGGCAAAACGAACTCGAAAACACGCCGAACCGCATCTCTTCTGCCCAGGTCTTATTCTTCAGTCCACACTCTTCAGTTTAACTTTGAAAAGGTCAACTCCCGATTTGCTTTCATTTTATTTTATTTTTTGCTTCATTGATTCAAGTCCAGAACAAATCCTTATATATCTCACGTCGCCAGTGCTATGCTAGTGTGTGACCCTCTGATGCCCGCACACACGGACACGTATTTCAGGACTGAAGGCGACCTGCAGGACAGTTCACTTCAAGGCTACAAGTGCGTCGCTCAAAATGACTTATTTGTCAATTTGAACAAACAACCACATACCCTGAAGTATGAAAGCAAACAGAAAACTACTAGTACTAATAACAAAAAAGACAAAAACAAAGTAAAAAAGATGTGTAGGCACACCAAGGCATCTTCATTGCTTCAAAAAGCTGCTTTAGTATTGCGGACCACAATTGAGGACCTGCTACAACTATTTGTGTCAATCACAACACATCTATGTTGTTCTGGAGAAAGCGGCACCTCTTCGCACACACTGGTGCATGTTTTTCGTGAATAAATAATACAGAAGACATAACGGTGAGCGCAACAACTTATTTGTACGTAACTAGTGAAGCCGACCGTTTAGCCGGGGTGTCTGCGACAGCAACAGCCACTGAAGCTGAAGTTCACGTCCATCGCGTCTGTACTCATGTCTCTGTTCTGACCGATATTCTTCATGGAAAACACCAATGTTGAAATGAATCAATGAATGATCGTGTAAGGACATGCTACGGTATTGCTTCTGCATATTTTCACGACACATGCTGTATATTGTTCTTTATACAATTCCATGAATTTATTTGGAAAAACATGCACTATAAACCGAAAGGTTAATGAACCCTGGCTGTGTTGGATTCTGCTGCAGTCCGAATACTAAACAGAGCAATCTCTCAATCTCTACGACTATTTGTGCCAGTTTCGCTTCCCACCGAGTTTCTGATTGCAGGTTAGTGACGTAGGAAAACATCAATAGAGACAGACAGATAGAGATGGATGCAGAGATGGATGGATAGACAGATGTTGGGGCGGAACTGGGAAATATTTCCACATTATTAGCTCCCTCCAACATGCATTCTGCATAAATGATCGGTTTGATTTCAACTGGCAATAACTCAGGAATGTAGCTGCAAAGAAAGAGGTAAGGATTTATTTCAAAACGCAAACGGTACTTAGAGAAACATTTCTCAGATCATTCTTGTATTCAGAATTACTGTACGGCTTCGAAGAGCTCAATTCAATTATTTCATTGAGACGTAAGTTGTTGTTTTTTAAAGAAAAGTATATATATATATATATATATATATATATATATATATATATATATATATATATATATATATATATATATATAGTCGATATGAAAACTCACCGATTTCTGATGAGCAAGTCACCATCTCCAGGTATTGGGACTGGAACAGTTTGCAAAGAGACAGCGTCCCTGAAATTTGGGCTAAGCTTGGTAACGAGCAGTTTTTTCATGGAGCTAGGTATTGCCGAACCTTTAAAATCCATGAAGTGGGTGGAATACGACATATCTATAATGGAGCGGCGTGGGACTGAAACTAAATGCGATCCAAAAAGTGCGGCCGCTAAAAATATCCTCCTACCACTAACTAAAAAAGAAGTGGACATTGCATCAAGATGAAATGAGCAAAGTTCATGGACACTCGCTATGCATGTATCGTCCTTATACTGCAGATTAGAAACAAGCGGCTTTATTGATATAAAACGTTTCTATTGCCAAAATGGTTGAATCAGCAGCTTACAATTATTCGAAAATTGTGGATGTTTGCAATTGACGAATAAGTAATGTAAAGAGTACTACACACGCGTCGTACAGTCACACTGGACTTGCTTTTCGCTTTCAGAGTCCCTCCCCTTCCCGTGCGAAATGTTCACTTCCTAGTAAGGTGTAACGAATCAATCTGCAGTTTCTAACACCCTTTCAACAGGGCTGCAAAAAAATGGGACTTGGAAAAAAAAAAAGCAAGGAACAGAAAAATGCAAGAGACGAATTTTTTCACAATGAGGTTATAGGATGCAATGCCCCGCTTTCTAGCAGCCCTGGGTGGTTATCTGTGCGCTCCACGCACGCTGGCACACAAAGAAACGCTCCCACGTCCTCGCATGTGCGGAGGCTGGGAAACAACCCCCTCGCAGCGGCGACCGAGATGGGCTTTACGTCGCCTTGAACATTTCAACAAAAACCGCTAGATCTGCGACCCCACCGAGCAACACTTGCATGCCGTATTATTTCCTTCTCCCTCAGATCTCGGTCTGTGAGCGTACAAAACACAACATGATTTCATCACATCCTGTCGATATGTCGTATAGCTTATGCTTTTGCACTGCACCTTGTGTGTCTAGAAAGTTTTATTTTATACCAGGGGAACAACGTAACAGTAACTGATGTCAAAGTTTGATGCACTGTGGCTGATCCTTGCCTTTAGCTCCCCTGGAAGTTATAAATAACAAGCACAACACTACGAATCACATGGACTTTATGAATCTGAGACAATGCAAGCAGGCTGCATCACAATACATGCAGATCCATATATCGCTCATGTAGGAGCCTGCCTGCCTGCCAATGCAAAGTATTTGAGCTTCCCAAGTAACATTTCCACATCAGTGATCTATTAAGTCTTCCTTTGTCAAGTCGTTCAGTTATAAGGAAAAAAACAAGACAATTAAAAAGATTGACAGGTAGGTTTTACTGTCAGGGTGACGCTTGTGTAGCAAGGGGAGGAGTAAAAGTGAAGCAGGAAAAGCAACTCGATGTGTCTGTCTATCAGTTGAGGCTGTCTGGAGCCCTCCTGGATCCTGAATGTGTGTTACATTTTCAGCGAGAAGACAAGACCCTGGTTCACTCCCTGGAGTTTAGAGGCGAAATTAGTTCATATCCATCTCTCCCAGAGAGGAGATGTCTGTGTTTTGTTGGTTTCTCGCTCAGTTTCATGCACCGCTCTAGATCAAATACTCGCCTTCACTCCGAGCCGCGGCGAAAACAATTTGATGACTAGTATGTAAGTACAAGCCGAAGCACTCCGGCGGCGCAAGGACGAGAGAAAGTAGTCACGCTGACGGGAGGCTGTCTGATCCGGCGGAGGTGGCGGAGTGACTGACATTATTAACCTGCTAATGCCTGTCTGTTTCTCTTCGTTTTTTCGTTTGCAGTGTTTGAAGTAAAAAAAAAAAAAAAAAAAGGAACTGATACGGAAATACAACAAAGAGGTTATCCGTGGGAGTTTTTTTTTTTTGCCCCAAATATATGTGTGTGTAAAGAAGACATTTGCAAAGTAGCTAGATTGTGATCTTTCCGATGAAGAAGGGGGGAGTGACTGAAACTAACCTCTCATGACTGCTTCTCTTTTCTGCCATAAACTGATGTGCGGGCAGCCCGTGATTTAATTCAACATGCTATGAGTTGGCGAAATACACACACCGTCTATTTTCGAGACTTTTTTTTGGCTGGCTTTCGATTTTTCAGGACAGAATATTTTTAAAGGGACAGATTGAGAGATATATGTATTTATTTATATATATATATATATTACGAACGAGACCGTTGAATTGAACTGGAGACTTTGAGCGACCGCCGCAAAAAGAAGGAAAGGAAGACCTAGAAATCATCCAAAGAAGCATCGTGAAAAGAAAGTTGCTTTTTTTTTTCCTTCGTGACTACCCTGGCATTTGATTCCTGCATGAAAAGTCTTGCGGAAAGTCTTGAACAGCGAGTATGCCGAGGAGAAAGCAGCAAGCGCCCAGGCGGGCTGCAGGTAAGTCAGCATTGTTCTGCATTTTTGTAAGACACATGATAATATCGTTTACTAACTGCTGTATCATTTACACTGAGATCCTGATGTTCTTGTTCCAGTCATAGTGGGACTTCCGTTTGTGAATATAATAACGCAAATCCGTCTGTTTTAGCAGCATAACACGGAAATGCTGCTCTAATATACCCTCACCATATGATCTAAAATATTACCTATACTCTCAGGGATCTCGCCTCGATTCAACTATTTCTGAGAAATG
>NC_089859.1:39622174-39642174 GCF_036373705.1 Amia ocellicauda | reverse complement strand
AATCGGCTGAGTTGTCAGTTTTTTTTCCCCTCTGTGGTGGAAATGCCAATAATGTCTGCTTTTAGCAGGATCTACAAAAATAATAATACAAAAAACAACCTGGTAGTTAGTGAAATTAATATTTACAATATGAGGCTTCTGTGTTGGTTTTCTAGATAAAATCATGAATTCATATTCATATTTTGCAGTTCTGTTCAATATCAGAAAATGCAATAATTCTGCAATAGCATGCAACCTTTAATGTAAAACACAAAATAGTTTTTTAGTGGTGGATTTCGTTATTGTACAAAGCAATGCCCTTATGACATTTACTTATAACCTGAAGTGAAAGATAAAAATAAAGGACAGGATAAAATGTAAAACATGATTAGCAGTGTTTGTGTTGTATCCAAGTGTTTTAAAAAATGAAATAATGTAAAAGTTGAGAAATATCTCACGATGTAGCAGCAAACTATACCTCTGACCCTTAATTCACAGGTTTGCAATCCCAAGGGAAGCTAATATTTCATGTAGTCCTTTGTGTTGGTCTGTTGATGTTGTTGTTATATGATATTCCCCATTGTAATAATCGCCAGCTTTACAATTTTAGTATATTTTTTGTGTGTGTGCTAATAGCCAGTGACCTACCTGTGATGAGTATAGATTTTCAAGGCGTCAGGTGTATGTAGGTGCATGTCAGTAATTGCTTGACAGTTTTCCGCAGCATGTACTGTAGGAACATTAAACAGCGTAAGCGATGCAGTAACTCTTGGGAATATTTAAAAGTGGCCGAGGGAGAATAACAAAAAAATACATTTTGAAATCAAAATAAAATGTTTCTGCCATTTGTATTTATTTATTTATTATAGCGTGGTACCTTTCAGTCTGCAGAATTGGAAATTTAAGTCCAACAAAGTAATTAAAGCAAAAATAAATGTGTGTGTGTATATATATATATATATGTATGTATGTATGTATGTATATTGTTACTTCACATAATAGCTAGGTGAGAACAATTGATGTTTCGCTGCTAGTTGTAATAACTTTCCTTGCATCACACTTTTTTTGTATAATAAAAAAGTTAGACTTCTCTGTGTAGCAGCCAGGTAGTCCATCTTTTAATCAATTAATTAATTCCAGTGAAGGAGAGGGAGTTTAGCAAATACTATAACAAGTTGCTAAACATTAGAAGTTTATCAGCCTGCCTACATGCCTGAATTCTGTTTCTTAATATGCCGGTGAAAATAGGATAGCATGCATTTGCCGGGTATCTTAATGTAGTGAGTGCTTCCGAGGAATCATTTTTTTAAGTAAATGAATGATACCATAAAGAGAGGACCGTCTAATTCATGTTTATATTGTTTTCATACACTGTATAATATCTAAGCTAAAACAAGCTAGAAAACCTCTCTCAGTCAGCTCCGGACTACAGAATATGTTAATTAGGTCTTGTACCATTAACAGGTGACTTTGACCCATTTAGTCAATAGTCAGGTTGTTTCTATACCTTAAACTAATAGTTTAATTTGCATTTGGGAATTGTGCCAAATTCCTATAGGAAATCAAAGAGCCATACATGCACGTCTTTCATCCTGATTTGCGTCCCTTTACAACCTTGTAACTAAGTGGAGTTGAAGGGAGCAAATGAAAGACTGTGGCCTCCTCATCTTTTTGGAACTATGATGAAAGTTGTGTGCACAGGGAGCCAGTGGTCACAAGAGTAGCCGTCGTACTGTGGCTGTACTAAAATTATCTATGATCTTAACAGGTTTCAATACAATCGGCAAGATTCATGCGGCTGAAAGTAGTGAATCTCTTCCCCGCTCTTTTGCCCGGCTGTTTCCACTAAGCTGCCCTCGGGGTTGTTGCCTTTCAAAGTGCGTGCCACCATTGCTGTTTGCTGCACATATGAGAAACAAAAGCAGCTAGTATGCCACTAAAGGGAGGGGGGGAGAGAAAAAAATATATCATCAAAGTGGCCAGATGTTATTTTCGCTCCGTGGTACATTTCTTAACCAATTTCCTTCACAATGAGTCACAGAAAAAAACACACACATACATATGCACACACACCATTCAAAACACAAGGCATAACCCTTAAAGTTGGAGGTGTACAAGGAGGTCAGGACACCCATGGGAAGTGACTGTATCACTGTCTTGACCTTCTTTTGTTTTTGTTTTTTCCGTCCAATGTTGAAATCACTGACCAAATAATGCCCCCTCAATCCCCATTCACAATTAATCAAAATAACACCCATCATCTTTTGTGAAGTTTGAAATGGAGACAAGCGCTGGCCTTTCACAATCAAAGTTTGGTTTCGTGTTGCATTGTCTTGTTCTAGTCTCGTCACATTCGATGCAAGTTTTTGGAATTAAGCTCTTTCAACATCCACTTAGTTTTCTTCAGCCATATTTGTTGCTAGTGCTTTTTCAGTCTCCACAGAAAGTGTTTTATTTGCCAGTGAGAACAGTAAGAAGGGGTGCACCTTCGCTCAAGATTTAATGTATTTATATTTTCTCATGCCGCATTATATTATATTAAACTTTTTCGATTTTTTTTATGAGATTATGAAAACTAGAGTTCACGCATTTCTATTGATCATAAAATCAGATGTTTATAAATGACAGCTGAATCCTGTTTTTTGAGTCACATTTATTAAAATGTATGAAGTGTGTTAGAAGTAGAAAATGGACTGTTCTTTCACTGAATCACCTGTATTTGCAAGAATAGACAGATGCCTACACCAAGAACTGTACTGTTCTACCTCAGCATGGAATACCAAAACGTTTTCATGTTAAAACGGATTTAAAAAAAACATGATTAGTGCATGAATGAATTATCCTTTAATTCTTAATTAACAGATTTTTTATGGAAGTGTTTTGTTTTATTAATTAATTGAACTGAATGATAATTAAGGAAAATGAAATATTAGAAAAGGACTCCCTTTCCCTCTCTTTCTCTCTCTCCTCTCTTGTTTATAGTCTCAATATAATATCTCTGTTTTGTAATGTATTTCTAGGCAAAAGGGAAAAAAACAGTGCCGAGATTACTCGCAAAATAACCCCACCATTTTTATTTTGTATTTTTTTTTTTTTTTTTAAACAAAACCCCAGACAATTTAGGTAGATTAGAAGCAAGAGGGGAAAAAAAAAAAACTCTGCATAGGAAGGGTATTAAAGCTGACAGATGAACAGGGCGAGGGACAAATTCTCCTGCAGCAGCTGTGACTGCCGCCATTATCTTGACAGGTGTCAATTAAGAATTACTGCCTGCTGGAGTCATTTTTCCAACCCAGCTGTCTGCGTGTGAAAGAAATAACACTTTACCCTTGTCACTTTGTTAGTTCTTAGCTATAGCCTCAAAATGAGCGTTGGTGTGCTAATCGATAACTAGTGTATTAGCAATTATTTTGCACATTGATTTATGAAGGAGAATGACTCCTCCTGTGCCGTTATTAGCTGCTGATTAAATGTGCCCGAGCTCGAGCACAGGGTGGATATATGTTCCCTAAGAGGCCAGGTCTAGAACAATCTTCTGCGAAACTCGATGTTCAAAACCTTTTCATCACTGTTAGCCGTTAACAAGACAAGGCTCACTTATTCAGAAGGGAGACCCTGTACCTCCATAGGGCGTCTACTGCCTAGAGACCGGGGATGAAATACAGCCCCTCTTGTAGGATGCTGCATATTGGGGGGTTTAGCTGCGAAGGGGAACAATAGCCAAGTGCTGTGCTGAAAATAGCCATTTCATTGGCATGCAGGGACTCCAAAATAAGAAATAACACAGCACACAGTGTTTGAAGCTGGAGCTGTTGAATTTGTTCCGAGGCAATCCAGATATCCACCTAGGCGTAGGTAGTGGCCTTGGGTGTGTTAGCGATGAAACTTGAAGCATTTGGTTCTTTATTTTTATTTATTGTTTTGTATTCAATTAAAATAATTTAAAGAAACATGGATACATTTGTAACTGTATATTTCAGTATCTTTTTAGATAGTGGTTGCTGTTTTAGCCTTAGTTAACTTCATTGTGGAAATTGTGAAATGTTTTAAATGTCACTGTTTAGAACCATTCTACTGTTACACTGAAATTAATATTCCTTTAAAGTACATGTTAAAGATGAAAAATGAGAGTAACTAGATACAGTTGTGATAATGTAAGAGGGAAACTTATTCCCTTTTGGATTTCTTTTCTAATAGTCATACAAGATGTTATGTGCAGTGTCTTTTTTTTATTATTTTTCAGAAAAACGTAAGAGTTTGGTAGCTGGGCTGTTCATTGTCAACCTTGTGCAGCACTGCCCGAAGGTCTTTGAACTGCCTGATATAAATCCTGGTAGTTTGGAGTATACAGAGTTAGTCATTGTTTAAGACAAACACAAGGTGCTTTCTCGCCCAACTAAGAAAGGAGGGGAAGTGGGGAGTGGGCTTTTTTTTATCCTGAATGATAAAAGCTTGTCCCTCCTGGAAAAAAAAAGTACTGTGTTGCTGTAATTTTCAACCCTGAAAGGTGTTTATAAAACTGATAACATTTTGAAAAGCAATGAATATAATTTTTTGGACAACAGTTTACTGGGGCGATAACACATCTTGGATTGTATACAGCAGGGAGCGATCATTTGTCCTTGAGACATACACCCAGCTGAGTGCTTTCTGCATCTGTTGAGAAAGAAAGACTGGTGAGCTAATCTTTCAGAAGTTACAACCAGAGAGTTCTAGCAAATGAGAAGTAAAATTAATACAAGATCATAAGCATTGTGAACATAGATCTTACCTCAGGCTCTAATAGAGGCATTAGACAGCTCTTATTTTATTTTATTATAAAACAGTTGGGCTATACTTTTATACGTTTCTAACAGTTATATTTTGTGTTAATCTTTTGCTCCTTCTTTCTTATTATTAATTGGACTTAACCCTGTATAATAATTTGCTAGTAGATCGGTTATATATTCTCCTATTTTCTTGCTTTCCCATAACATCCTATAATGTTTGTAAAAATTAAAGTTTTGATATTAACACATAAACAAACTGCGAAAGGTGGAGACATATTTTAAATGTAATCGTATACACTAAAGTGAGACGGATGGAAAATCGGCATACTTCAGCTATTAGACCTACTGTGAAATTAAAGACCTTGCTCAGATTCCATTGGCTCTTATGCCTGTATTCCCCACTTTTGGAATAGGATGCTTGAAATTATGTTTTTGTTCATTTTTTATGCCTAGGAAATCACAGGGGGATTTTATATTTGCTTAAATATGGTTAATTTACATTGAGTTTCACTGCACTAAGTATTTTACAATCTGATATTTAGACTTCTTATGAGGTGATGCAGATGTGGGATGTGGTAAGATGAACTTTTCTCATGCCATGGGTCTTTTAGCCTTTCTGATTATAATATTGCATGGACATTGAGTCCAGACAGTTTAACATACTGTGAATCTGTACTCATGGTTACCGATACACAGTTAATAAGATAATAAAATAAAATGCATAAATAATACTTAAAAGTGAGTGCATTTAAATAAGCTGTGTTACGTAGGTCATGATTTTTTTGCAATGTATTAACGTACATCTATATATAGCCACCAAGAAAATATTTCTGCATTATCATCTTCTGCTGCATCTAAGTGGAAGGGCACAAAAATAAACTTTGGATTGAG
Organism: Amia ocellicauda; assembly: GCF_036373705.1. NCBI lineage: Eukaryota > Metazoa > Chordata > Actinopteri > Amiiformes > Amiidae > Amia > Amia ocellicauda. Next base: position 39,636,535 of record NC_089859.1, on the reverse strand, counting down.
GATATCTGATTCTTTCTTTTTATACGTGCTGGCACATTAATGTAAGACACTATTTTCAACTGTATATTATAAATGTATCTGTTAAAAGTAAACAACAACAAAAACCTTATCTGTAAAAAGCTTAAAGGATGTGGAAGTTAAATATTAACTCTTTGCAGCTTACTTGAACAATGTTATTCTTTCTGGTGACCATAAAAATAAACTTGGTTACCAAGTTAGTTTTTATGTGTGCATTTTTAGCATTTAAAACTAATGAACAGTGAGCACAATCAGGACAGTTAGCTTTTAAGGGGTTAGTTTTGGTATTGTGTCGTCAATTACAAGGTGGTGGTGGGTGAAGGGGGCTTGGGGTGGTGGTTACAGAGATTTTGAATGTCATTTAATTAACCTCATGCCTGTTTGGAACAGCCATACACAATTTTCAGTTGTTTGAAACTGAAGGAATGCAATGCAGTTTAATTTCTTCGGCTGTTTGTAATTGGAGTTACCAAGTCCTATTAATGATCGTGGTTTGTGCCATGCTTAAGATATGAGAGTAATCTGAGAGATTTATATCTAGTGGAACTCTCTTCCTTTAGACCATTCTTAAAGTATTCCCTTTCGGGGCAACTGATTGCTGTGGATTAGCCACCTCCATCATAAAACCTTTTTCTCAAAGCCTTTGTACAGCGTTGCCCCAAAACAAATTGCTATATGGTCCTTGTCATTTGGTTTACAGATGTTTCTCTGTAGTTTTAAGCTTTTTGTAGAGAAAACTGTTTGGCTTCTAATACACTCCCAGCTTTTTTATTATTCTTTTAATTTTTAATTTTGTGTCTCACGCTAAGCATTTTTATTACCAAAGTACAATAGTCTGCTGCAGCTCTTGTTTAATGCACTTATCACAGAGATAGTAAAAATGTGCGCCAATCAATCTTATGGGAAGAAGCAAGCATTAGAGGGCTACTATCCTGTGACTAAACACACCCCTTTTATGGAGTGTTGGTGCTAATAAAGGGCCGCTTATTACTGAGGCAGAGACCAAAGCTTGGGGGAGGTCAACCATGACTGGCAGTCATCAGTCACTCTTAATGATACTTTTTCCCGTGCTTTCTAAGGGATTCCAAGCAGAGTGCAAATCAAGCAGGGTCATCTACAGTTCATGACCCCCAGGTGGCAAGTTTTCCAAAGATTCTAAAAGTACTAGCTATTTCTTGTTGTTTTGTTTGAATGTCTTATTTTTCAGTATGCATTATAGGCATATTTTTATTCCTACTGATAGTTTTATTTCATTAACTTTTATTATACACAAAAAAATGTATATAAAAATTATATAGCACAATAGCCTTGTATGGTTTGTGTGTGTATATATGTACTTATTTGTGGTTTAACATTTTTATTTTGCATGTTAAAAGCATGGCATGTTGTTCAGAGGAGAACAAACGCACAGATAAGCTTTAGTAAATGTGATAATTCGATTTATGGTTTGAAAGGTTGATGTTTTGCAACTTTCCGTTTTTCTTGAATGTTTTACCCAGTTTATTATTTATGAAGGTGGTGCTCTTTGTTTTGTGCACGTGGTCTTTTTTTCCTCCCTCTTTCATCTGTTTCATGACAGATGTCTGCTCATCAGAGAACGATTGGTTTATAAATTCCTTTTTCTGACGGCAGTAGTGTCAGGCCAAGGACGGTTCATTAACAGTTACAAACCTCCTAGCATAACTCTCCACCCCCTTACGTTGTCATTTTTCAGGGGTGTTCACAAAATACTAAAATCTGGAGTGATCTATTAAGTAATCTTCATTGATTTTCTCTGCCTCAGTCCTTGTGTCCCCATAGCAACATATTGTTAACTCTTAATGGCAGGGTTGTTCAATGAACCATCCTATCCTAACAGCAAAGCCAGACTCCCTGCATTTTCTATGTGTGTAGATGAATTGCAATGTTTCCCTTTTTTTAAGATGATCACGTTGAGGGAGTGTAAGTAGGATTCTATTATTCATTCATTAGAAATCAAGACAATCTTTCATAAAGTGCTTTTCCAACTATGAAACTCCAAATGTTTTTGTTTTCACAATTTGCTTTTACGGTCCTTTATTTTTTCTCATTCATCTCTGGTAAATAATACTTCTAAAGAAAAGATTGCAGAGGTGAATGATTCCAGATGATTTGTAAAGCAGTTTGTCTGATTCAGTGATTGTTTTGGAACAGTAGAGGAAATTTCTACCTGGTAACCGGTGAGGACTTGTACTCTTCTGTGGTATTTCTTTAGCAAGTTTTAATATTACGACTGAGCCAGACCAATATATGCTGCTAATTAATCTAAATATTCGCCATTTGTTTCAGTTGATCGGGATTACACAGAATACTGTACATTAATGATCTACCTGAAAATGCAAATAAAATGTCCATTTGCATCTCATCTTGACAATGTGGGCAGGAAGAAGGGTACATGATTTATCAGTGTTAAAAAAACTGCAGATACAGAGCTGCTTTCCTAAAGAAGAATATAAGCTAAGAGGCATTTGATATTTCGGGGATATCCTACTTATATATACATATTATTATTACATTTTACGGAGCTTCCTCATATTGGTATCATTGAAATCACGCAGTCTTTCGATTCCTTCCAAATTGCACTCTCCTGTACTGTATCGCAGACAGGCCCTTATCTGTGCTAGTGTGAGGCTGCCGCTTGCTTCCCATTCTAGCCACTGAGCTGGTGCTGAGGCTCAGAGAAGTGCTTGACAGACGCATTGTTTCATTAACAATTTCGCAGGAGCAGTAAACCTGTAACTGCTTACGTTCTTTCATTTTCCCCACTTGAGCTGATGCATATTTAAAGCTGTTATGTTTCTGATATTGGTGTATGTGTAGATGTATGTATATAAGTATATGTAAAGCAACCTCATTATATGAAAAGGGAAACAAAAGCACTTGTATAAAAGCCTTTAAAAGATAAATAAGTGAGGAAGAAACAAAATCCCTATAAAGGGCATAGTCTCAGTCCATGCCAAAAAGTTGATTTCCTTTTTCAGTGGAGTCATATATCACTAGGCCTCCCAGCTGCAGTGTCAGGCCCTGACAGAATGACATGTGTCATTTATCAAAGGGGCCAGGCCAGGCCTTGGGAAACGTACATGACAAAGCCTGAGAGAGTTCATTCCACAGTCCCCTCCCACCCTTGCCTTGCCTGTTGCCAGAAAAGTCTGCAATGTTTCTGTCTTCCCCACACCAACGCTTTGTTAATTTAACCTTGTGTGTGCTGGACAAAAACCCAGCAGCTGTGCCCACCCTCAGACTTTTTTTTTTTTTCTTTTAACTGAAAGTTTGTTATGCAATCCTCTTCCTATGTCACTGCTTTATTACCTTGGGTTGCGTTGATGATCTCGAATTCTTCAGCCTGAATTTAACAGCCTTTGTGTAACCTTTGTGTTGCCAAGGTGAGTGCTCTCTGGTTGCACACAGGTTTAGCAGTGCCCCCCGCCCCCCAGCACACACACAACCACAACCACCACCTCTTGTCCTACTCTGCTTAATCAGATTATTTGCTTGGATATGGTAGTGTAGTTGAGAAGATTTTTGCTCTTCCCATTTAATTACCATCACCTCAGAATGACTTCAACTTGCTTTGCTTGTCATTGCTTTTACACAGGAGTTTGTAGATGTAAAGCTTTCATGTAAGGCCTTTTGATCCAGACTGACCATACAGTCTTTGAAATTATCTAGTTTATATTTAAAGTTGAAATAATACAATGATTGGTAGGACCAAACATTTATTGAAAAGCCTTAGGGTAACATTTAAATGAAAGAAACCTAGGTTTTGAGTATAAAAAATGTATTTAAGCTGCTGTTTTTCTGTTATTGTTTTTTCAATGAATTTATTTGATTTAATTCTTATTTAAAAGCTGACTTCAGCATTTGGGTTTTAATTTGCTCCCAAGCTATAGAAATGTGGCATGAAAATGTGGAGGAAAACAGCCGTGTATGTAGGTATACATTTAATAATTGAATTCACTGAGAGTGAAGCGGAAAAAAGGGAGAGGAAGATTCCTTGGGGTTAGCCCTAGTGATTTCCCCCCCCCCCCCTTCCTTTATAAGATTTTGTACATCATTAACAGAATATTCAGTCTGCACGAACTACACAGGGCAGGTCAAATATAGTTCACTGTGGTAAGCAAAGCAAATGAGAGATTGCTTCTGATAATGTCTTGTCCATGAAACCTGGGCTTGTGTCACTTAATGTTCCAGATTTGGTGAAAAGAAGAAAAAATAAAATAAAAGCTAAGAAAAATAAAACCATAAATGGAAGATCTGTTGCTTAAGATCTGTTGCTCTCTGTCTCTCTCTCTCTCTCTCTCTCTCTGTGTCTCTCTCTCTAGCAGGACTGGTCTTTTCATTTGTCTTCATAAGCCTAATTTATTTTTGCAGCCAGATGTGAGCTGACAGGCATCACTCAGAGCTGCCTTCCCCCACTGTTAGGAGGTCAGCAAAACAGTCACGTTCCCCCATTTTACTGAATCCCCATCAACATTATTGAAGATGGATGTGTCTTTAAAGCAAAGATTGATTGTGGATATCAGAGTTATGGTGTCATTTATCATGGTGAATATTATTTAGACTGGGAATGTACAAGGCTGTAACTTGAGACACAGTCAGGGTTGGGACAATTTGGAAAACTGGGGTTCCACAGAAGTTGTATGGATGGGTTAGCTTTTTTTTTTTTTTTTATTAAAGAAAGCCTTCTCAAAATAAAAACATTTAATCCCCCCACCCCTCCTGTCACCAAAGTCAAGTACTTGTTTTTTTTTATTCAATTCTCTGAGAAAAGTTCCATGCGCTTCCCTTCTCAAATGTTAATATTTATCCCAGTGACACTTTTAGTTAAGAAACAAGTTTTCAAGTTCAGCCATTGATTTACTGGTTTGTTACAGTTCTTTGCACTCCCTGTCTTTTGTCAGTTTCATGGGGATTTTTTCAGAGAGGAAAAAGGGGTGTGTTTGAAGGGAGGGTCCTTGTACATGTCTCCATTTGTGTACTTGATTGTTTCTCTTTAGTAACAAAGCTTTTTGACTGTGCTTCACATTATTAACTGCTCACTGAGCACTTACCTTTAGCCATATTGATACAAAACAACCATCTTTGTGTATTATTTTATTTTGCAGGTGTGTACCCGGAGAAAGAATGTCTAACCTTCAAATGGAGATATTTTATTAGAAAACCGACAGGATTTGAAATTAAGGTTCTATAATTTGATAGGTTATGCAGGAGTTAGCTGTCATTCCATAGTGCGGCATTTTTAAATGTTTTTTGCTTTTTCGTTACAGCAACATTTTGTCTTTTTAAAAAATAAAATAAAGGGTGTATATACACTTCTTGAAGTCACAATAGTGACAAGCTACATTAAACATGTTATTTTAAAAGCAGGACACTTGTCACATGTCAGGATTATTTTAATATAATTTATCATGCTCAAGAGAAAGAAAAAAGGTTTTATCTTGGAGAACTAGAACGATGGCAGTCCAACTTTCATATGCTGCTTATGTAGTCATTTTTTGATTGAAACAGTTATACATTTAAAATTAATACCTGCTTGTATAGGATTTCGATGTCCAGTATTCTACATGTATTACTATCCAACTCACCGGATTATTTTAAATTATACAGAAAAAGAATACCTTTTTAAAATCTTTTTCAAAAGAAAAGTAACCATTTAGACAATTCTTAGCTGACAGTCTGTATCCTAGCAAAAGTTTCTTTCTCACAGCTGACAGAGGAAGTGGGGGGTGGTGGGGTTAAACCAGTATTTAATACTATTGTTAAAAAGCACAGCAGAGTTTCTTTCATAAACTGTAAGACTTTACAAAAACATAGTTACATAAAACAAACTTGTGAATACATTCTGTCAGTCCTATGGTTATACAATGTTTTTTCAGGACACAATTTTAGATAAATCTAAAAAAAAATTTCAAGCATATATATTGGTATATATAAATACACACACCACACTGCCATATATATGCAACATTCCTAATCTTTTCTAAGCAAGGTTGATAATGCTATGGTTTTGCAGTACAGACTTGTGTACAGGAAATTAATCCAAATAATGGTCAATTCAGGCCTTCAATCTTGAAAGGTCATTCATTTAATATATTTTGTCAACCACCCCGTTTAAAAAATATATAAATAAATGTATCCACTTTTGTTTTTTTATCACTTACTGTTGGTCTCATTTTCTTAGTAGGTCTGTACTGTATAGACATTGGTTTCATTCTTTTGCTGAAATATATACATTTTTAAATTGCACATGATCTGAGAACAAACATTTATTATTTGATACTGTATTTACTCTTAAAATATACAAGACAACAAAACTGCCAATGTAGTCTGGTGTTATTGTAAAATACTTAAACACAACCATTTGCATGTATAAATCCGGACTAATTTAGAAATAGTCAGGTTTATATTTAAAATAAATATAACGGTAGAAACCATTACATCACAAAGTAGTTTCTTGTGGCTGGGAGCTACATTTTTCATGTTGGTGTGTGGTGCTGATCAAATACTCGCATATGAAATTGGATAAGACCCAGCAAAGATGGACAAGAACCTACAGCACAAGTGTGAACTTCAGTATCGTCCCTTTGCAACATTTTAATTTAAACCCCACTGGCCATCTCTTATGACTGCATGCATTTTGTCTAAGCTGTATTCATAATTGTTAAATAACTATATATTTTTTATATATATATATATATAATATACACCGAGAGGTGGCTGGTGTCATTAAACTCAATCATGATTGTATGGTTTTACATAACACCGCTTCTAAGTTGTTGTTTTTTTCTTTCTCCCTGTCATTTGCAAGCTAGAAAAAGAGAGTGATGGTATTTGGTGGGGAAGATTGATAGCTTATTGTGCATCCAGACAGAGCTAGATAGAACTGGTGAGGTCATGGCCTCAGTGGAGTCTCCTCTGCCTCTCTCTCTCTTTCACTCTCTCTCTCACTTCTCTCTTTTAGCTTTAATTGTAGATAATTTAGTCCAGGACTCTTGTCAGTGGTGATTAAGCCAAAGTAAACCATCCCCCTTGTTACAGTTTAACCTGGTATTGGTAAGTAAAGAATTCCTTAATTTGATCATAGCTATAAAATTATGCAAAACTGATGTAGAATTGATAATGCACTTACAAAAGCAACAACACACCCACACACAGATAGCTTGTATTTTAATTGTGCTCTAACTTAACTACATGGTTCACTTTTTCAAATTGATGGTCTGTAGTTAATATGTCTAGGTCTAAGTACCTTATCTATATAGCACAAGACCAAGTCACAGAAAAACAATGCTGGTGCAATTCCCTTGCTTCACAACCATGGCAAAGAAGATAATGTTCAATTATTGTTGTCGACTTGGTATGTAAGGTATAGTAACCAAGGACTTTGAGATTTCAATTAAATACAAATAAAGGAATAGTTAGGTTGATGAATATAGAATAATTAATTCACCTATTCCACTTTGAAATTGTGAAAATGAGAAGGAGAAAAATTGTGAGAACTATTGCAGTTAATTCTAATATAAACAGAAGCACAGAAATTGGTTTAAAATCATATTATTTGCAAAACATCACTTTCAAATAATTTGGCTGTGAATGTATATGTATTTCAATACATATATAGACACATTTCCAGCCACACATTGTTCTTAGTACTGCTGGTTTCAGGCGCATGAGTATTCTGTCCTGTCTTTTCTTACCAAGCACAGGAAGAATGTATCTTCCTGTAGTTTCTAACGGTTTAACCTGCCAGACAACCAAAAGGCATTTGTTTTGTGAGAAAAGAGAAGACAGAAACACATCCATCAATCTTTTAATAAAGAAGAGAAAAAAGAAAACAGGAAGTGAAATCATATCTTAATGAATGACATGACTGCTTTGAGCAAAAAAAAACAGGCGCACACAGCCAAGCTATCACTAACACCTGCTTCTATCTTCCTCCCCCACTGTTCTCCTTGTTACCTGTCAATCTATCATTGGCAAGCAAATCAGATATTTAACTGTTGAGTGCTCAAAGAATTAGGCCTAAAAAAAACTTGCCTGTCAGCTAGAACCGCCTTGCTTTATATTTAACATTTTCCAAAAATTTAAACATGCTAATCATAGTCTAGAATCCATAATGATGGTATATAAACCCCCCTTTTAAAAAAAAACAAAGAAATCAATATTTACCCAGCTTCCTATTCTTGACAATCTATCCTTCCATTTTTTTTTTTTTTTTTTTTTTTGGAAATTCATATTACTTAGTGAATTCTTGTTCATGTGGTATGCATATACACAAGTTTGTATGTTTGCTTATTTGAAACCTGTTAGAATTCAGAAATTCCTTATCATAAATTTACAACAAGCTTACCACACAGTTTGTGAAGTATTATGTAACTATAGGCTTGCCCCAATATTTCCACAATCTTTTGCTAGTAATTAACATTTGCAACTATATTGCAGTAAGATGTTCTGACAGGAAGTGATGCACCTGACTGCTCCATAACTGTGGTTATGATCCAAACATTCAAGTGTAAGTTGCAGCATGTGAAGAACATGTAAATTATCAGTGATTATTAAAGTGATTTACTATCTTACATTTTACAACTGTAAAGCATAGACATTACTGACAGACTGCACCCCATTTTGAGGCCGCATGATGAAGCTCTGAAAGTTCTAATGCACACCCTTTAATCTGTAGTGTTGAAAAAAATAATAATTTGTATTTTAAAAGTTACATTTTCCATTTGTTGTTGTTTGCTGTAGTTGTTTGAAGCTGTATATTTATGTAACTTGCTACTAGAAGGGCAATTTACTCCTTGCCTTTGGTTGTCTTTCTCATTTCTTTTTTGTCTGGTCTTTTAATAACGCTTACATTTGAAAAGCTGAGGCTGCAAATCCTGATTAGTCAGGGGACTTGGAAGCAGTGAGAAACTTGGAATCTGAAGTGTTTTAATTGTATCGACAAGGACTGCGTATCTTGGGCAACATGGTATTTATCAAGGTGCATTAGTGAGTGCAGCAAATGTCACGCAAGTCTTTGTTTTTAATCTTTTTTTTTCTCTCTTTTGTCTCCTACGCATCTGAATGAGGTGATTTATGGTAGTTATCCATCTTGAGGGTCATTTATCAACTTTTAGTTGCTAAGCAATGAAACCAGCAGCTGTTTGCTTTGATTTCGGCTGAAAAGTTGTCAATCACTGCACACAGGTGAAGTTTTGGGTCAGCTGTTAAGAAAAAATTTAAAGCGACAAGGACACTTCCTTTGCTCAACTTTAGTTCATATCCACAGAAATGTTGCAGTGACAGTTTGCTCCCACATGAAATCAAGGATAAAAATACCCAGCTATCATTAAGAGATGCAAGTTTACCACTGCAATTCTGTCTTAATCGTGTCATCTATTTATGATTCATTCACAACCAACATTTCAAATTTAAAGTACAACACATCCTTTACAACAGTAGGCAAAGAAAGAGTTTTCTGTCATCATAGTTTTTTAACCCCATTGATGGGAGGTCAAAAAGACAATTGAAATTTAGGTTTTATCATGCAGGTATGTGGCCTTAGTGCTGCTACAGGATATGCCAAGACTAAAATTAAGTCCACCCAAAAAAGAGCCATTGGTTTAAACCAGATATGTATTTTTGACAGCTTTTCTTCATGACTTTTCATTGAAACTTACAAATTGTTTCCCAGGTAGTTGGTAGAGAGTAGGAGTAAATCTACTTCAATTCATTTTCCATTTCACTTCAGAAAATGTTTTGCTTTTACCTCTTATGGTCTTCACTTAGATAATGCAGTAAATTAATTTTGTTATCCCAAAACCAAATTAACTTAGTTGAGGATGGGGATATTCTGGCCTTGTTTTTCAAATTAAATTCAGAATTCTGAAGTTTCCTTGGACAGATTCTGATATTCACATTGGGCTTTGGCCTACTTGATTTTAACCTAGTGGCCTTGCATGCCTGCATACGTTCTTAGAAGTAAGAGGCCCTCAAACCTGTGACAAGTGCTTTGTTTTTGTGAAAGTGCTCCACATAAAAGAACAGATGGGGCCTGGACTACAGCGCTTATGATATAATGGCCATTGTTTCATCATTGAGCAGTTTGGTTCTGACACTGAAAAAAGGTGATTTATGTAGTATGTCCATTGTCATCATAGCTTTCTGGTTGTGTTTTGAGGGACTTTGATAAACAGAAAGATCTGTGCTGGAACAGCAAACCTCAAGTTTGACAAAATGAAACTTTCAAATTCCCTCATATACACCAAAAACTAAATAATATAAGTGAAAAAGTAAATACGATTATAGTATAGTGCGGTGGGGGGGAAAGAAATAAACCTAGCAAAATCATAAACGTGTCAGAAAAAGAGAAACCTGTAATTCTTTAAAACATTAATTATGTTCTGTGTCTTTGAAATAATACACATTTTTTTGCCACCAGACCTTGACTTCACTCAGTTCATCTCATTTCTATCAAATATGATTTGATGCCTCTTCAAAAGACTTTGCTTAGCCCTGAGATAAGGTGATCTCACAAACACGCAATGCACTCACAAAACATTGCTCAAAGGAGTGAAACACATAAAATTAAAGATTATGTCATTAGTCTTTGCTTAATTTGTAGCTAATTAAACCTTGCAGAGGATTTCCCCATGAATAACAAGTAATCTGTTTACTGTTGTAATGCATTGTATAAAAGCACAAACACCCCCTCCTTACCACTAATTACAATAAGTAATTATTTGTCATGGTATTAAGGTGAAGATTAAAACGCTCTTTCCAAATTAATCTTCAATCAACAGTTTGTTAATTAGCTAACCTGCTCTAATTGGGCCACATTTTGTTGACATCTTACTAAAGGATCACTTGACTCGAGCCACTTTTCACGGATGTACTGAGGGAGAATGTATTTCTAATAGCTGCTAAATGTTAAATGTTCAACTGAAACTCAGAATATTTCACAGCATTACAACAGTGTGTATGTAAACTCCTCTGATGTTACTGATAATGTTGGTTTTCCTTTTTCGCCTCATATTCAGTTTTCAGGAAACAATTTAAACTGAAATCATTAACATTAACATTAAATATTGAATCCTTCATTGCATACTTTTACTTAAAAAAACACAACTAACTGACCCTTTTCAGAAGTGTTTCTTACTTTTTAATGTCCAAGCCTTAAACAAGGTATGAAAGAAAACATTCCTGTCTTCACTGAAATGATCTGGGCTGTACCTGTAGAGGAATATCATGAGAATTTCAAGGCTGTACACTTCCATATGCTAAACAAAAATATTGCTTCAGTATCATAATATCAAAGTATTTAAAAAAAATTGTGTGACATGTTTGGAAACTATACTGTTATTTATTTACGCTCGTCATAATTTGGTACTGATAAATAAAATATTTGTATAATAAAAATAAATAAAAAATAAATGATATGACAATGTATGGCTTAAATGTTCCGGTTGTCATTAGGTAAAAATGTATCTTAATGGGTCATTACTTCTGCTGAAGTGAATAGAAAATATAGCCAATATTCAAAATACATTGTTTTAGTTTTTGTGCTTCCTGAGGATCCCAGACTGCATCAGTGATGCAAACAGATTGTCAAGTGTCACTGTGTGACCATGAGTACAACTTGTAATGATTCAGGATAGCAGATTGAGTTAATTCAGTATAACCTCAGATGTAGTTTATTTTAGTTTTTACCCCAAATTAACTGTGACTACTGTTTTTTCTTATTTTTCATTAAGACAGCTATGAAAGGCTTACTATATCCTTTCTGCACATCAGTGATAAATTGCCTCTTGCCTTTTACACGATACATAAAGTTTTAAATTGAAGAATGTGTATTCATTTGAAAAGCCACATGCTTTAGTATATCCTCTTTAGTTGCACATTGAAGCAACACAAATCTACATATGAATGTGACTTGAAAGCATCCGTGCACTACAGCGTCTTCACCCCCATGAGGTGCTGGCCCAAATAAGGCAAAAATACATAAAGAAAATTTTGTAGCCGCACTCTCACTTATTTGGTATTTAGACCAGACTTTTGTATAATAAAAGTTTAATTTTATTAATTTTATTTTATTATATATATATTAGTGCCCTTCACACCAGCATGCCCTAGTGCTTAGTACTGCACAGAATTCCACAGGTAAAAACGCTGGGCTCTTAAAGTACTGAGAATGAATGGAGGCAATGCAATTTATATAGCTTAACCCATGAAGGACCTGACTCTTTTATTTTATCTACTTGAAAATCAGTTCCAAAGTTGACTGGTATCCATGTTATGGTGTGGACCATTAGTGTTCACTTTAAATAAGAGATCCCTCATGGGTGATAGCAGACATCTGAGGAGCAGTGGGCATGAATGGAGAATCACAGGCCCAGGTTTCTGTGATTGGGATGGGGGAAGATTGTTGTGGCTCTGGTGTCTGGAGGCTGCATGGCCTTGGCTTTGCATGTGAATTGTTACTCTGATCTTTGAGTGAGATATAAATAGGCTTGCTCTATAAATAAAATACAGGCATCTCTCTGAAGACTAGGTAGGACCTCTACTAAGAAGATTCCTTTACTAGCTAAGCAGAGCAAACCTCTTCAACATGCCCGGTGTGCTTTGCAGTAGGCCACCAGTGTGGGGCCTATTTGTACTATTAGGATTGACAAAAGGAGAAAAGGCATTGTGTGGAATGCATATGTAGGAGATTAACTTAAAACAAAGTTGAGTAAATACAGAAATGTAAGATCTACATTGCACTTTGTCACAACAGTAGCCCAGTAAAAATGATTGCTGAAGAATGATATAATGCATCAGTGCCTATCTTCCAAAAACATTTATAACTATTTTTTCTTTATATAGGAAACCACTGTGATAGTAGGCCATACAATTGCCTAAATGATACAGTATATTGGTGTATTTGTTTGGTGTGTGTCATTGGGAATCTGCAATGTGGGAAGTTGAATGGTACTTTAGTGAGGAGTTTTGTGTAAATCTCTTCCTTGAGATGTCCTGCTACTGCGCTGATTTCAACAGAAGTAAACCAGGTCCCTGATAGAAGTTTGTTAGCTTTTCATAAGACACAGGCACGGTCCTCAATGTCTTATGATTCCCTGGCAATCCGATGTGACTGTAAAATGCTGTCTTTGCATAGTTACTTTAAAAAAAATGTATTATTGAACTGTAATGGTGTACTGTTCACTTTTTTTAACAGCCGATACTTGTGTCAACCCTTATAATGTTCAAAATGATAGTCTCTATTTATGTGTGTATGTTTGTATGTCTTATTTAATATATTTATGTATGTATGTATGTATGTATGCAAATACAAATTTAAAAACAGAAGTCAGTATTGCTAAGGTAAATTAGCAGAAAATGCAAAATGATATAAAGAGCCCGGTCATGTTGAAATTAACAGCTTTGACATACAGATAGCATTTACACACATTTCAATAACCGAACCAAGTCAAAGAGGGCAGTGTCCAAGTTTTAGATGTTTAGTATAAGACTAGCAAAATGCAGTTTTTTATTTTATTAGGCTATATTATGCAGATTTGTATAAGAGTCTTCTACTGGAACACCTAAACGTATAAACCTTGAAAATAACTGCCCATTTCTAGATGATAATATGCTTTGTGTTTACTGCAAGATTTTGCTCATAAGACTAAATACATTTCATAAAGATGGTGTCCACTTTTGGCGTTCATTTGTATCGTTAACATTTGAAATCCCAGCCTCGCCTAATATTTCCTCACTGAAACCCTTTAACTGTTGAAGAGGACTGCCATGCTCTTGTGGTGCTGTCACCTCCGTTTCGGAATATGTTCGCCATTGTTTGAAGTTAATGTGAAATGCACTGTCTATATGACCCATTTTAGCAGCCCATTAGCATAATTTGACTGTCGCATGGCCACTGAGTTAATGTACTTGCAAATGACAGGGAAAGTGTGTTATACGACCTTAGGGTTTTTAAAAATTAAATGATGAAGTAGGCTGTATTTTGCATAAGTATAGCTTTGGTGTTGTCTCCATCTCTTTTTATGGGGGGGGTTGTTTTGTTTTGCCTTTTTTTCCCTCACCCTTTTCTTTCTACCCCCTCCCAACTCCACTTTAATGGGTCATTTAAGATGGTACTGCAACACTTTGCAATTTAAACCTTTTATATATCTCAGTGCACAATTTATATTGGCAAAGTGTTAAAGCAAATTTCCTACCTGGGGAATGGAATAAAGGGTGCATTGAAAAGCTTTACTGTTAATCAGTGTAGCTCTGTATAAATATTTTTGGAGGCTGATACTTACTGCCAGGAAGAGGTGTACCTGATAAACAATTTATTTTACT